>NC_056745.1:378039648-378239648 GCF_019279795.1 Protopterus annectens
AACACTCTCATCTTATACCATAAGGACTTCATCGGTTCTGATGAAACCCTTATGGTATAGGATGAAAGTGCTTAAATGGGATTATTAAATCTGTCCTCTTGATTTTTCACTCATGTGGTTTGGTCTATTACCAGTAGTGTTTGTAGGGAAAACAGATAATAGAGTTCCTTATAAGCATGGTTCCTTGCAAAAATATGACTAGTTAGTCCAGTGAAGACTCAGCCCCTCTCCCACAAGTCAACTCTCATGTAGGTCTCCGCCACAGTGCCATACAAGCAGGTAGAACTTTCATGGAACTTCACTTGATCATGAAATTAAATAGTTTCCCAGAGAGCAGTTTTGGTTCATCCACTGTGTTTATATTGTATTTTTAGTTATTAAATTGAAAAGTTAGCTAAGCAGAGTTTGCCATAAAGAATTACATTTTTGAGTGAATTAGGTGGGTACAAAAAGTAGCCAACTCTTGCCTTATAGTTTTGACAGTAGTTGGAAGGTCTTGTGGGAAACTAATTTTATGATTGTTCCAGTAAAATTTTATTTTTGTTTCTTGCTGCTTTTAGAATTAAAACTATATCCTGTTAATTAAGGATTTTGATATAGATTGGTCTTGGTTTGATATCATCTTGGAATTTTCTTAAAACACAATGTGTTCCTTCGGCTGCAATATTATTTACCTAAGGTGAGCTGTCTAAGTAAATGTGTGAATATTTGTTTGGCAATTATTTTAGGTTGTTTTATTTTTGCTTTTTGGATACCCCTGTAATTATTATATTATTTCTTCAGCTCCTAGTTTTAAGGATAGTGATTTTTATCTTTAAGAAGGTTTATTGTGTCTTGTTGCTGTTTGATTATAAATTTCATTTTAGTTATTGTTATGTTTTGATTTTGTTATCCTTTCCTCTGATGTGTCCACCCTTTCTGTCATGCCAACCAGAGAGAATTTAATGTCTATAAGTTGAGAGGCGATATGATCTACTGTTTGCTGTAGTGGGAATAGCTCTGTTTGAGGTCACATATGTTAAAGACTTGCTCCAATTTGTTTTTAGGGGATGTTTTTTTTTTCTTCTTCTTTAGGGTTAAGCTTCAACCTTTTATGAGAAGATTCTTTTTCAGGGGTTAAAGTTGCAGTGAATTTGTTTTTTGTTATTTGTAGGTCTATAGTATCTGTTTCCTGCACAATTTTGCATATCGTATGATAAGTTAAAATTTACTTTATTTGTTGGAATATATTTGTGTAAACTTTAGATTATTAGCATGTTTTCTTAGTTTAGGATTTTACATGGGCGTGTATTCAACTAGTCCTCAGCATATGCCTTATTGCTGTAGCACAAGTCGCTACAATTCCTGGAGACCAGTTAAAAATGTTGATCGAAGTAACAGTAATCGATATGTCATGTTCAGTTATGGTTGAATTTGCTTGACATATCCATAGAAGTCGATGCCGTCATAGAAATTTCTCTTATTTTACTTAGTTTCCAATAGTAGGAATTAGTAAATAATTAACATTAATTGAGCTAGTAGACATATGTGTCTGTGCAACTGTTGCAATCTTTAATCCTTTTGAACCAGTGGGAAACTTCACCTGTCATAATGTCATGTGTTACATTACAAACTGTAATATTATGTTAGAGGATAAGCTAAGTCTAGTTTATTTAAAAGCATCTGAATTTCTTCTTGTGTTATAGGGCATTCTTTATCTCCATAAACACACATCACTACTTTTCTCTTGCCATAAGTTATGTGTTTGCAGGCTTGAGATTTTTTAACAAGTTCACCCCGCCTCCCCATATCTAGTAATCCTTTGATTTGATTTGATTTCATCCATTATTACCATACATTTAGCAAATTTAGTTACAACACAGAGACAGTACGCTGACTCCATTGGTCAACCAATCACTTTGTCTTAGTCCTTTGGTAAAGATTCATTATCAACATGTTGCTTAGACATTGTATTTTTGAAAAGTACAATATTCACAGTTTAATTTCTAGCAGCTTGGTTAAAAATCATATTTCTGTTAAATATAGCATTATTATTTTTATATAAACATTTCTCAGGAATGTTTCCCTCCTTTCCACATACAAGACATTTTATTTATTGACATTTTCTGACTCTTCATGGGTAACTGTACATTCTTATTTGCAGGTTTAACTTGGTCAGTTGTAAACAGGGCTGCATTATCCAGCAGTCTTTCTAGTTAGCACTTCTAACTTGTCAGTACTGTTCAGGTTACAATAGAAAGCCCATTTACTGAAATTAGGTGTGAGTGCCCTCTTGAATTTGTCAGCAGTTAATATATCTTTTGGTTTGAGTTTATTATTCACTATTAACTTTAGTTTCGAGCTATACATTTATAATATATTTTAAATCAGACATTTGCTGAGGGTTAAATGTATTATTATACAGTTTTATTGCTTATTATTTCAGGAAATGCCGAGCCCTAGTAAGCAGTTCTTCTTTTCAGTTCTTTATTGTCGAAAACTATTTACCTTCCATGTCCATGTAAGCTTTTAGGGACTCCACTGTTAGTTGGTAAGCTATTGTTGTGGCCTAGTCTGCCTGAGCCGACTCTTCCTGGGTTGCATACTTCACAAAGGCAATGAGGTATGCCTTTGTGTCATTGTATTTGCTGAGCTTTTTCAATGATGGGTGGTCTTTGAAGTACCAAGTATAGATGCAAGCATACTGACCAACTATCTGTAAGTCAGTTTGTTCTTCTCCTGACAGAACAACATGGACTGCATCAGGGTTGTGCTGCTCTGTACCAGAGTTTCTAAATGCTTCTTCATTTTGGATAACATAAATTTCACACACATACACACACTTTCTCTCTGCAATTTCAATCGGGGAACAAATCAGAATTGTAGTTCCCTTAAAGTTTACAAAGCAGGAACAAAAAAATAGCAATTGGATACCATGACTGGATTTTGCCTGCCTGATAAAGCTGCCATTATAATAAATAAAACACAATGGAGAGAGAAGTCTCAAGTTTCATGCACATTATTTAGAGTGGTAAGTCAAAGCAAATGAAAGCAAAACCGTATTTGGGAACAGAAAAAAACATGAAAGCCATACACTTTCAATGCAAGTTTCTATCTTTGGCACATCCTTCAGCTGGCAAGCAACAGGAGTCTCCACTCATGTAAAAAAAAAAAAAAAAAAAAAAACTCTTTCTGTGTACCAAGAGGCAAATGTCTCTTTCATGCAAGTAATCATTATATCACTTCCAGGCAGTATTCCCTGCATACTGAGAGGCAAATGTATCTTCCATGCAGATGTTCTTCGTGTTTCACTGTTGCAATCATCATCTGTGGGTTATCCCTGCTATGGTAGCCCTCCGCTGGCCCGAATACCAGAGTAAATTTTTTTGCATTGGCTGCAGTCGCCTGTAGTCTGACATCAGTTCATCAGTGCTATAAAGCAAGGCAGCCGTCATTGCATCAGTCTTTCTTGCCATGGAGCCAGTAGCAGAAGCAGTTCGCACGAGTGCCGGTCGGTCACTACCAGAAGTTGAATTTCAGCTGAAAACTTCTAAAGCTAAGTACCTCATCGAGCATCCTTTTTTCTTGCACTAACCGATGTCCAAAAAAGTTAACAATTGTCTCGCCTGTGGAAAGCAGATCCCACACCAAGACTTCCATTCTTACTGTATCACTTGTTTAGGCCCAGGCCACAACGTCCCCCATTGCCGGTTCAATGAGTCTTTAATGCGAGAACCATTCGCCGTAGAGCTCTTTTTGTAAACAGTTATTTTTGTGTTCTGTCTTCACATTCCGATATGGCATCCATCAGCCAAAAATCCGTGAACATTCCAAAAAAAACGTAGAGTTAAAGATAGAGATAGACCACACAAGGCTAAGCATGTCGTCAGTTCTCTGGAATTCAGTGAGGCGCTTTCGCAGTCCCTGTTGCCCAATTCGATATCTACGCAGGCCTCTACCAAGACCCTTTTGGAGTGCGGTATGCTGCAGAAATCTTCTTCATCTTCTGAGCCTTTGGCTGTCACTGCCTTAGTGGGGTCCAGAGCCATGATGCAGGCACTGGCTTCTGAGGAGGCCTTTCGCACTACCAAATCTAGACAAAAGCCTATGTCTTCTCATCTGGCTACCGTTTCTCTCAGACCAACAGATTCTCTCAGGCCTAGAAACCAGGCCACTCCTGCTTGTAGCCACCATCTTGCTACTGCTCCACCACCCCAAGCACAAATGCTTAAAATGACGGAGGATCTCATCTCTCTTATCCAGGGTAGTCAGGTGACAACTTCTAAAAGGAAAAGGCGCCCTTCTCCAGAAATTATGACAGAACAGGATTCTGAGGAATGTGACTATTCAGATTTTGAAGAGGAACAGCATCCTCTGACTGCTTATGAGGATTCAGATGCAGAGGAATCAATCCCTTCTGCCTCACCTCCAGAGGACCTTTCCTTTGGGGAAACCCTTCACTCCCTCGGGGAACATTTTCAGTGGGAATCTCAGGACTTCCCACAGTCTAAGGAAAGACTTAGAGAGTTTCTGGTCCTGCCCCAGCACAGACCACTGGCCATTCCCCCCTATTTTAGAAGTGGTGGATGATGTTTTCCATGAATCCAACTTAGCCCCTGATGCCCTCCCTCCTGATCTCAGTAAACCTGACTGGTATTACAGAGTACCAGATTCTCACAAATACTTGTACAGCAATCCTGCTGCAGACCCAAAGGTCATTATACAGGGACCTAAAGGAGCTAAGACTAGTTCTGCCAAGAATCATATTCCTTATGACAAGGACTCCAGAGCACTGGACAGATGGGCTTAAAAAAATATACACCTCTGCAACCTTAGCTCTCAGAGCACTAAATTGTCAGTTCCATATGTTAAAATATCAACCTCACACTTTGGAACAATTAAAACAAAAGATTTCTACCTTTCTTGAGTGTGCCAATTCAAAAGAGTTTGCAGATGTAGTGCACTCTGCTTGTCAAGTGGCCAGACATTCATTACACTGTGGATATGATGCCCTAGAAGCCTCTAGCAGGACAGCAGTGACAGGATATGTTATTAGAAAGCATGCATGGCTGAAGGAACAATATTTCCGTGATCATCTCAAGTCTAAACTTATTGATGCACCCCTAGATAAGGAGCACTTGTTCGGGGAAAAAGCAGAAGAGGTGCTTAAAAAGATGGAAGACAAAGCAAAATCTATGCAAACAGTAAAAGATTTCTTTCAGGTTCAACCTCCCAGGTTCAACAGGAACTTTCCCTCTAAGCACTGGTCCTTCCCTGCACCTAGCAGTCAGGGCCAAGGTAAGCCCCACTGGGACAAACATCCAGGCCCCTATCCCAGGGCCAGCAGAGAATCAAACACTGGACCACTTCCATCCTAAAGGCGGGGAGTTCTAAGCCACCGTTCCATGGCAAACACTCACAGTAACTCCCCCTCCCTGCTATGACCTCCCTTCACTCATCAAAAACTAGGAGGAAGGTCTCCCTCTTCAAAGAAAATTGGCTTTCTCTAACAAAGAACCAATGGGGCTTAAAGATCATTTTTCAGGGATACAAATTCTCTTTCATTGAACTCCCAGTTCCAAGAGGGTACCTAGACATACCTCCAAATCAGTGGGCAGAGGCATTGAAACAGGTCCAAATGCTCATATCCCAGGGGGCAGTAGAACCTGCCCCCTCAGATCAAAACAAGAAAGGCTTTTATTCCAGACTATTCCTTGTTCCCAGAAAAGAGTGCACTTGGTGCCCCATCCTGGATCTATCCATTCTGAACACCTCCCTGGTGGTCCCCAGATTCAAAATGCTAACTTTGCAGCAGCTGCTGCCTGTGCTAACAAAAAATGCCTGGCTAGTGACCCTGTACCTAAAAAAATGCCTACCTCCACATCCCCATTAGGGAATCCTGCAGGAAATTCCTGCGCTTCAGAGCAGGATCACAACACTTACAGTTCTCTGCGCTGCCCTTTGGCTTATCTACTGCACCCAGAGTATTCACCAAATGCTTGGCACCGGCCGTAGCATTCTGCTGACAGAGAAATATACAGATTTACCCCTTGCCTGGGTAAGTGTCTCATTCAGGCAGAGTTAAAAAAAAAAGCTGCTCCAGGACCTTCTCTTTGTCAAATCACTCCTAACTTCACAAGGGTTTACCATAAACGAGAAGAAATCAAAGCAAAACCCCACCAGGAAGATCATTTTCTTGGGAGTGGTGCTAGACACAGCATCCCAAATGGCCTTAAGCAGAGCTTCCTGCTTCTCTACTTTACCCAGCTGGCTTCCAGAAGTCACCTCACCCGAGGAAGTTCCTGCAAGCCCTGGGATGCATGGCATCTTGCATCCTTCTCATTCCTCTGACCAGGCTTCACATGAGAAAATTTCAGTGGTATCTAAAGAATCTTTGGTGCCAGCACTCTCAGTCCCTAGAGACCTCTCTCCCTCTGATTCCATATATAAGGGTCAAGTTTCTCTGGTGGGCAGAGGCCTGTGCTAAGAACAAGGGTCTTCCCTTCATCCCCCGCCCTACCGGCCAGACCATCACCACCGATGCCTCAGACTTTGCTTGGGGCTCTCACCTAGTAGGCAGTTGCACCCAAGGTCTTTGGGATGCCCAGCAACTTCACTTGCACATCAATCAGAAAGAAATGATGGCAGTGCAAAAGGCTCTGACATCCTTCAAACCCCATCTCAGGCCAGGGGTTCTCCTTATAAAAACAGACAACACCACAGTAATGTGGTATATCTACAAACAGGGGGGGACCCAATCTTAATTCCTGGGCAGGTTAGCTATGAGCCTCTGGCTTATAGCCACTTTCATGGTTCTACACCTAGTTGCCCAATAATTACCAGGGGTCAACAACACCCTGGCAGACCACCTAAGCAGAAACTTACTGGACCCCCATGAATGGCAGTTCCACAGGAAAATCTTTCTTCCAATTACTCAGGAGTGGGGGACACTGGAAGTGGATCTCTTTGCCTCAAACCTCAACCACCAGCTGCAAAAGTTCTGTACCAGGGAGTATCACCTCCTAGAGTGAAAGGTGGATGCCGTGACCTTACCCTGGAACTCCCTCTGTGTGTACGCGTTCTGTCCTCTGCCCCTTATCCCCAAGGTACTGATCAAAATAAGGGAGGACAGACCAAAGGCCATCCTCATTGCTCCAGATTGGCCCAGACAGCATTGGTAAGATACTGCACTCAGACTTACAGACTCTCTCAGTCTTTCAGCATGGCTTATACCTTAAAACCTAACAAGGCATCCCTGTTAAGTAAACAGGTCCTAGACATTATCACAGAGGCCAGAAGGCCCAGTACTAGAAAATCATACACAGGGAAATGGAAAAGATTCTGCTCCTGGAGCCAGTCCAGAGGGGCCAGTACCTTCCATCCCTCTTATCTTGGATTACCTAGCAGAGTTGCTCAAAAGTGACCTCTCTTTCTCCTCTATTAAAATCCATAGCGCAGCCATTTCAGCCCATTGCAATTCAGACCCACCCCTCTTCTCTCATCCTTTGATTAAACTGTTCCTCAGATGGGCTTCTAATATCAGACCTCCCAGAAGGACTCCCACGCCACCCTGGGACCTGAATTATGTTTTAGAAAAACTAACCTTACCTCCTTTCGAACCTGCTGCTTCAACAGAATTGAAATACCGCTCCTGGAAGACTGCCTTCCTACTAGCTATCACCTCAGCCAGAAGGGTATCAGAACTTCAGTCTCTCATGGCTGTTGAGCCCTTCATCATTTTCCATGCAGACATGGTCTCCCTGAGGACTAACCCCTCCTTTATGCCCAAGGTGGTATCTGATGTGACCCTCAACCAGGCCATACACCTACCCACCTTCTTTCCAAACCCTCAAAACAAGGAGGAAAGAATTCTACACTTGCTAGACATGCACAGACAACTTAGATACTATCTGGAATGTACTAAACCATTCAGAAAAACAGACCAACTAATTGTCAGGTTTGCCCCAGTGGTAGAGGGGAAGCCATTCAGAAAAACAGACCAACTACTTGTCAGATTTGTCCCAGTGGTAGAGGGGAAGCCTATTTCCAAAGAAACCATTTCCAAATGGATATCACACTGTATCCATTTTTGCTGCAGATTACATGGGAACCCCTCCCCCTCAAGTCTATCTATACCCATTCCACTAGAGCAGCCTCCACTTCCCCAGCCTTCCTCAGAGGAGTCTCCACCAAGGACATCTTAGAAGCTGCCACCTGGACCTCTGTCCATACCTTTACAAAGCATTTACCACCTACCTCTTTTTTCTAAGTCTAGGGCAGGGTTTGCCTCTGCAGTTCTTACTGACCCATGCCTTGGACTCTAACCTATCCTTACACCCCTCTCCTCAGCTTTGGGAATCCTCCCACAGCTGATAACTGCAACAGTGAAATAGGAAGAACATAGTACAGTTGTGTACACTTACCATAAATGTAGATGTTCGAGTGTATTCACTGTTGCATTCCTGGTTTCCATCCCTCCATCCGCCTTATATCATCTTCCCCTAGGGGGACATAAGCTTCCCACGGTGGCTTTTAGCCACCAGGACCACTTTTTTCTTATTTCCCTGTGCTTCTGATGGGTTAGGGCAAGAAAAACTGATGTAATGATGTCGGCTGCCTTGCTTTATAGCACTGATGACCTGACGTCAGACTACAGGCGACTACAGCTGATGCAAAAAAAATTGACTCTGCTATTCGGGCTGGCCAAGGGCTGCCACAGCAGGGATAACCCACAGGTGATGACTGCAACAGTGAATACACTTGAACATGTACATTTATGGTAAGTGTACACAGCGGTACTTTCTGTCTCTTCCACATGAGTATTCCCTTGGCACGAAGATGCAAACATCTATGACTTATTGGGATGCAGCACTAGTTTATGTTCCTTTCAGTGGGTATTTTCACTCAGTGCCTCCTCTTCTCTGCTGTAATGACAGATATACTGTCCGCTCTCACAAATCAAGTCAAACACACAACAAAATGGTATTTGCAGAGCTTACTAGGTAAAGCAGGACATGAGTTGGAGTTGATAATGGAGAACTTGAATGCACCTATTGGGACAGGCAGAAAAGGATATGAGGACTGCTGATCTCCACATGGGTGGAGCAACTGGAATAAAAAAGAAGAAGCTATGCTAGACTTCTGTTTGACAAATGGCTTGATGGTGGTCAACACATGGTAAAGTAAGAGAGGTAGTCACAAGATCACATGCAAGAGTGTCTGACATGCAACTCAAGTAGTCTTCCTCCTAGTAAGGAAAGGCCACCGCGGTGGAATCAGCAATTGCAAAGTCATCCTCAGTGAAACAGTCAGCCCACAACATAAACCAGTGGTTGCCACAATTGGCTGCATTTAGTAGCTAGAGAAGGCTCTATGGTCAAAAGACACTAGGTTGAAGACCTGGAGGTTGATTGTAGAGGTGGAGAAAGAGAAAGCACAAGAGTTCTAGGTAATAGTGCTCTAACACCTCAGGAAGAAGAGTTGATAGGTGGAGTTGAACAAGAATGGCAGCACCCCAAGACAGCATTTGTAAGGAATATAGAACAGATGTGCAGCTGAGCCAAGTATGGAAATAAGGTACATAAGGAGAGCTGATGGTAGAATGCAAAAGTCCAGAAGTCATCAAAAGGAAGGAGAGCAGGAGAAAGTGGGAGATGGAAAACATGATCTAGGCTAAGAAGAATATTGTTTGGCTAACAGAGGCTACTAGAACAGTTGCAGTAACAAATAGCTAAGTATCAGAGGCACTCTTCCAGCTTCAGAAAGGTGACTCAGTAGGTAGCACAAAGAAATTGTCAGATTGCAGGGCAAAGACAGAAAGATGAAGAAGATTGTCATCGGACATCCTCCTTAAGGGATGCCAGCAGCAACCTGCTCACCAATCTTCAGGACATAAAAGACAGATAGAAAGAATACTTCTTGCAGCTTCTGAATGAAGAAAACCCACAGAAGCTGTACTGCTCCAGTCACAGCCTACAATGAAAGAAGAGAAGGAGCCCACCCTAGAAGAAGTAAAAACAGCACTAAGGAAAGTAACGTCAGGGAAAGCAGCAGGCTCAGATGAGATTCCAGCATTCATCATCAAGATGTTGGTTGAGGAAGGAGAGAAATAGCCGCAGAGGATATTTATAACATTATGGAGAAAAATGTATATCCAAGATGACCGGAGAATAAGCATACTAGTGCAACTTTAGAAGAACAAAGGGGACATTCAGACTTGCAAGCAGTATAGAGGTATCAAGCTCCTGTCACTCTGCATGGAAGGTCTGGAGTGGGTGATTTGTAAATGAGTATGCAGAGTAGTAAAAAGTAAGATGGGAGATGAGTAGTGTGGATTCAGATTAGGATACAGCATAACAGACCTGATATTTGTAGTGAGACAGATAGTTGAGAATAAGCTAAAGATGAAGAGGGAGTCCAACAAAGGTGATTTGGTCAGTCCTGTAATGGTTCACGGTCCCTAGAAATTTGTTAGAATTAGTGCAGGTTATACGCAAAGGCCAAATGACACAAGTACAAATAGTGTTTTGACCCAGAGAGGTTCCAAATGGGAGTGGGTGTGCTTCAGAGTTCAGCTCTGAGCCCACTGCTGTTCATACTGGTCATGGATTATGTTAGCAAACAGGTTAGAGGCAGCACATCAACAAAATTGCTGTAGGCAGATGATGTGGCATTAGAGTCAGACAAGAACGAAGAAAATGGTAGGGAAACGAATGTAAAACTGAAGGCACGTGGAATGAAACAGAGTACAGATAAGATGGTTTTAATGACAACAGATGAGGGAAATCAGAAAAAGCTGAGAACTACGATAGAAGGGAAAATAATGGAATGGGTTAATGGCTTATGGTATATTGTAGGAGTGGTTGAGGAAATGGGAAGTCTGAATGAGGAGGTCAAAGGGAAAATCAGAGGGGCTGCATCCATCTGGCACAGATTGTCATTGGTAATGTGTGACAGAAGAATGTCAAACAAGCTGATAAGTAAGGTGTACAAAACAGTAGTGTGACCAGTAATACTAAAAGACCAAAAAAAAAAAAGGCAAGACCAAAAAACCCTCTGATAGACAGAAATTCTGTGAATTACATGACAAAGTCAAAAAATTAATAAAACAGGACAAAGTCCTATATTACCAGTCTGCCCTGAACTCCACCCAAAACAACCCTAAACAATTCTGGTCAACCATAAACTCCATCCTCCACCCAGGAAAAGTAGGATCCCCTCTACCAAACAAAACAAACTCCTCTGAAAATATTGCCACCTCTTTCAACACTCACTTCACACAAACCGTTCTATCACTAGCAAAACAACAGAACCCCTCTCCCCTACCCTCCTCCAACTACACCTAGTAACCTGACGACTGCATTTGCTTTCTCTCCTATCCCTACTTTTCAACATAAAAAAACTCTTATCGAAACTAAAACCCACAAAACTAGCAGCTGACAACCTCCCAGATGACTACCTTAAAAATGCAGCCGAAGCCCTACTCAGTTGCAATCCTGATTAACCGATCTGTATCTGAAAGCTATATCCCTTCACAATGGAAAATACACATTATCCCCCTCCACAAAGGTGGGCCCTCCACAGAATTCATTAACTACCGGCCCATAGCAATTCTGTCTCCTGTATCAGAAATACTTGATAGATGCATTCACTCTCAAGTTCTAAACTACTTCCTTACTAACAACCTCCTATCTAACACACAACATGGTTTCCGACCATACCACAGCACAACCACTGCCTTACTTGCTTTCACTAATACAATCCTTCAACATAAAAACAATGGTTATTTTGCCTCTGCAACTTTCCTAGACCTATGTAAAGCATTCAACACGGTCTCTCATAAACAACTCATCACTGTCCTAAATACTCTGTCCTTCTTTCAGTCTGTCACAAACTGGCTCCAGAGCTACCTCACTGACCGCCGTCAATCCATTGTTTGGCATAATGATATATCCCCCCAACTCCCTGTCTCAATAGGTGTTCCCAAGGATCCATCCTTGGACCCTTACTCTTCTCCATATTCACTAATAATCTAGCCTCTGCTACCAAACAGGCCACTCTCATACAGAATGCAGATGATTCCACCATCATCTGCTCAGCCCACTCTCTACCTGAACTTCAAAAGATCACACAGGAAGCCTTTTCCTCAGTTGAAACTTGGCTTTCAGATGCGCAGTTAATACTTAACCAAACAAAACTCCTCATCTTCCAACTCACCAAACACAATCTAAACACCCACCAGTTTAATATTAAAGCCAATGACAACACCATTATCCCTCCAACAGACCACACCAAACTACTTGAAGATGAATTTGACAATAACCTCAAAGTTTGACATCCGCATCTCGTTAACCATAAAAAAAAGTACAAAAAAACTAGGAGCTTTATACAGAAATAAGCAATTCCTCACCAAAACAACCAAGATTTCATTTGCAAATAGCCACCTTATCTCCTCCCTACTCTACACCTGTCCAATATTTACCAACCTAAGGCAAAGTGAGTTAGGTAAACTCAAAGCTTGCTTCAACAAAATAGCAAGGTTTGCCACTGGCGCAAACTACCGTAGCCACCACTCCACCTCATTTACAGAACTAGGCTGGCTAGAACTCTCTCACCTACTTCAATGGTACCAACTCTCACTCACCCACAAACTACTAAATCATCCTCTGAAGTCCCCTTCCTCCAAAATCTACTCCAACCTTATCATACCACCCGACCACTACGCTCCAGCAACAAAAATCATTTACAGGTAACTAGAACCAGGGACTCTGCTGGAGAAGCTCTCTTCTCCTACTCCATAGCAAAATTATGGAATACCTTTCCTCACACTACAACTTTCTGTGTCATCATGCTCTAACTTCAAAGTTGCTGTAAAATCTCATCTAAAAGAGCACTGGGCATGCCCCTGTAACAAACCTCTCTAACATCTCTACCCCAACCTCTCTAATCCCTTTCTTCCACCCCTCTAACTACCTCAAATTGCAGCCAAATACATTGCTTTTAAACCTGTGTCTCAGCTGTAATCTTAGCCACTGTTATTCAAGGGTAATAGCTGCTAGCTCAGCTATTAAAATACTTGCTAGTCTTTATGGCACCAATGATATAAGTGTTGTACCATTTAACTAAATACTTAATTTCATTTTGAACTATAAATGTTTACTACTATTGTTAAACAAAACCTACCTATACTTCTTGTAACTTGTAGTTAATTATTGTTTTTATTGTGGAGCTTTTCTCCACGGGCCTCCACTGAAAAAGGACCTGTGTCCAGTCGAATTTTCCCTGTCAACAAATGTAAATAAATAAGTAATAATAATATTAAATAAATGCTGTATTGTACAGAAACCTGAACAGTGAAGGCAGGGCAGTTAAAGCTAGACATGATAAAGATGAATGGTAAGATGCACACTGTGGGATAGATGAAGAAATTAGGGCATCATTGTAAAAACCCAAGTAGTTCCAATTGCAGAGAAGGTCAAAGCGAACATATTACAGTGATTTGGGCACATGGGCAGGAAAACAGAAGACAACCTGGTGAAGAAGATTTTGGACAGACAGAAGAAGGCATGAGGAAGCAAGGGCATTCAGCAAAGAAATGGATGGATTTTGTAAGAGAAAACCAGGAGCAATCAAACATGAATGTCGAAGAAGGTATGACAGTGGCACTGAATTGAAAGAGAGACATGGCAACAGTTAATGCGACACCCTGACCTCATGCAGAAAAATGAGGGGAAGGGAGTTGGTCATGATGACCCATTGAAACAGCAGAACACATCAGAAAGAAATATTTTCATATCACCAGAATAGTACAAAACACACAAGCTCATAAGTACTTACCAGGTGTGTAGTCCAGACCATTAATGAACCTAGCCCATATTTCCACTTGTCCCAGAGCACCATTTGGTCAAGTGACATGCTTAAGGTTCACACAGTAGGCAAATGAAGAGTGGAGGAATCTAACCATTTACCACAGGAAGTAGTTCATCAGCAGCTCATAGCCTTAATCCTGTGCATCATCTGCCAAACCAGCACTTAAAATTAACTGGAAAGTTGTACCAGTTAACTGCTTCTATTCCTGTTACTCCTCCACCCACCTGCATAGATCACACCACCAACAGAGTGAGGTTATAAATCCATCTGTTTTCTGTTAGCAGAAAGGGTAGTAATTTATCTCCTTTGAGAAATTCAAGTGATACTGCAAAACGTACTTAAGTGTTGTGGTAATGTAAGACCAAAAATATGGGATGTAATTAGCTAGTTGCTTGTTATTTTAAAACTTATATCTTCCTGCTTCAGTACCCTGTACATGATACTATCATGTGTACATCTTTCAGTGTAATCCGTGACTTGGAGCTGAGACATGAAAATGAATGGCTATATTCTGCTGTAGTTATGCAAACTTTAGCAGAAGGTAATATCAGGATAATAAAACATTCAGATTAAACCTTGAAAATGTTAATCTTGTTAATGATGCTTAGTAGTACCCTTGATACTATATTCTTGTATTCTGTTTGCAGACATGTCGTTCTTATTTAATTCTGTTTTGGCTTTATCTGGTCAAATATATCTTGTTTATACATTTTTGTTTGGCTACTAGAGTAGTGGACGTGGTCACAGGGAGGCATAGGTTCATAGGTATGTATATACTATATCACCTCTAAGTACTCTGTAGGAGATTGTTTGGGCCTTAAGGTGATCTGTGTAGGGCAGTGTGGTTTATTACCTTGGATTCTCCAAGTGGGGAACCTCTGTGGGTGTTCTAACTGTTGTAAATGCCTTGTCAGATGCATGCTGAAGGGAGCATTGTATACAATGATGAGTTTGATATGGACTCAGTAAAGTGGTACTGTATCTTCCTTGGACCTAGATGCCATACCCTTAGTTATAAGATGTTATGTGATCCTATCTCGCCTACATTCTGACTGATGGGTTCGGAGCCGATCCCTCGGCTCCGACTCGGCACGCTTATGCCAAAGAGCGAAGTCTCTTATTGGCTGAGCTTACTATATCCCAGGATGCACCACTACCAGTCCCCCAGATCTCGTTTGCCGCTAACAAGTGAAGACGTGGTCTCGAGCTGGCTGAGCTAAGTAGTGATTATTTTCACTAACTTTTCTGTCAGGAATTTCTTTATTCTTCAACAAAAAGCTGTTTTAACAGCTATTCTTGTGTTTAGAGTGCGTTTGGAGAAATTTACTTGGTAAATTCTTGTGTTGTGAGTGTTGACTAGGAGTACCTCTTGTGTGGAAAGGCCTTTCCCGGTCTTTTTGGTGGTTAGGTGACTTCTGTTCTGTTTAGGGATCTCGGATCCTTTATACTGCTGATAGTTTCTCTTTCTTTTAAAAGAAGGACAAGCAGAGAAAATTTCTTTTCTAATTACAGTGTTTGTACTGTGTTTTGGCTGTAATTCACCGGAATGTCTCAGGTTCCTAGGCCTTCAGGCTTTAAAAAGTGCACCAAGTGCAACTTTAAAATGTCTATCACAGATGACCACTCTCTCTGTGTTTATTGTTTGGGTGCAAAACATTTGCAGGAGTCCTGCAGCGTGTGTCACGCTTTTTCCTCGAGGGTCCTCCAAGAGAGGAAAAATAAGCTCATATTAAAAGGCCTTATAAAACCCTCCTTTGAAGAAGCTTTAGCATCCTCTCCTTCTCCTGCTAAAAAGAAAAGGGCGTCGGCTCCGACCAGTCCGTCGGATCCGACCGCCAAAAGGCATAGGCAGGTTTCTCCTTCGGCTCCAAGGACTTCGGAGCCGAGGGCGGAACGGTCTGCCTCGATGCCACCAGTCTCGACTCCTCTGGCTTCGGAGCCGATGGCTGGGGCATCGAGAGGCGGGTCATCTTCGTCGGCTCCACTGGTTTCGGAGCCGATGAAGGTTGTCCGCTCAGACACTTCCTCCTCGGCGCCGAAGTCCTCCTCAGCACCGATGGAAACTAGTTTGGGTATTCCTTCGGCGCCGATAGTCATCGAGTCGCCTCAGAGCCGGTCCCCTAGCCCCTTGGGGCCATTGGAGAGGCCATCTCGAACCCGTTCAGTATCCTCTAGGTCATCGAGGATGTCAGATTCGGACATAGACAGGGTGCTCCAAAGACTGTTCCAGTCCCCAGTCTTTCAAAAATTTGTTTTGGCTCCGACCCAGTTGGCTTCGGAGCCGATGGCCCATGCCCATGTCATTGCCATTCCTCCTCCGACCGCTTCGGCTCCGTCGGAGCAGGTGCTGTTGGAGCCGGTAGAGGTCTTAGGGTCGGCTCCGACCCTTACTCCAACCCCGGCCTTCGGGTCCGAGTTTGGTACACGGACTTCTTCGGCTGGACCCGGGGGTGATGTTTCGGGACCTATGCTGTCGGTTCCGAGCCTCCCTCTCGGTGCTTCGGCTGCGGGACTTCCGTCTGCTATCATGGCTCCGGGGACCGGACACTCCCAGGATTCTGGGGGTCCGGCTTTCAGAGCTATGAGGAGTGCCTTGGCCAAGTCTTCTTCGGCCATCTCTCCGGCTTTACCGGCACCTTCCCTGGGCGTGGAGACTGGGTCTTTGGCAGTTCCCCTGTCCTTAGGCAGCGGAGCCCTGGGGCCTGAGGTTACCCCCACTGGGGTTCCCCTCCTCCTGAGGGTTCTTCGGAGTTGTCTTCAGAGGAGCCCCCAAGGAAGAGATCGTGCAAGAGGAAGCACGTGAACTCCCCCGAGTCTATTACATCGGACAGTGATCTTGATGATGCGGAGGGGTCCCCGAAGTCGTCCTCGGATGATGTCTCATTTGCAGACATCTTAGAGATCCTCAAACAACGAGGCGGCTGGATATCCAAACCCCCCTCTGCTGATGAGTCAGTGCTCCTCAAGGCCTTTGGGGCTCAGCCCTCCGCCTCCTGGGTGTCTCCGCCCTTCGACGAGCTCCTGGATTTAGTTTGTCGGAGGGCGTGGGAACATCCAGATACCGTGGAACCAGTCCCTTCTCACCCTAACAAATTTTTGTCTGCCCCACCCGAGAAGGAGTTCCTGACTAAAGGCGTGGCTGTAGATGCCATGGTGGTGGCATCTGCTACACAACAGGACGTGGCAGAGGCTTCAACGTCCGTCCATCCTCCTAATAAGGAGTCTAGGAGCATGGACCGCACGGGAAGCGCACCCTGACTTCAGCGGCCTTTACTTTAAGGTCCCTGAATTATTTGGCACATTTTACCAGGCTTCAGAGGGATCTGGTCAAGGAGCTGTCAGATTCCCTCTCGGGTAACCTACCTGAGCAGCTAGCCCAGTCGGTTAGCTCTCAGTTGGCTATCCTTGCTTCAATTTCTAACTCGTCCATGAGGTTCATTTCATATGCGGCCGAAGGGGCGGGTAGAGCGGCAGGCACAGGCGTGGCTCACGGAGACAAGCCTGGCTCCGCTTGTGTCATTTTATGGAGGCCTTCAAGTCTTCCTTCGCCCGGCTCCCTTTGATGGGTCCTCTTTGTTTGGACCTAAGGTTAAAGACACTCTTACCCGCTGTGAGCAAGAAGGAAAAACTTTATCTGCCGTAGGTGCACGTTATTCCACTCCCTTTCGGCCTTATCCCAAGGCTAAAGGAGGAGGGAAGATGTGGTTCCGCAAATCACGTAAGTTTTTCCATCAACAGCAGGAAGATTCCCCTTCCAGAGGCAGAGGACGGGGACATTTTTCTGGGAGACGCCGTCCCAGAGGCGGCAGAGGGCCCCGCAATTCTGGAGACCGCGAGTCCTTTCGTGGCTCTTCAGCCTCCCACACTTCATGAGGGATTGCCCGGCTGTGCTGCTCCGGAGCCAGTCGGGTGCCGTTTTGCCAAGCACCTAAAAGCCTGGGAGTCAATCACTCAGGACAGATGGGTGCTTCGGATTATTGCCGGAGGTTACACCATTCCCTTCACACACTCACCCCCACCGTCCAAAAATCCCGGACCCACCACCCAGTCAAAGGGAAATTGCAGCCGCAGAAGCATTAAAGCTGCTAGAAAAAGGAGTCATCCAACCGGTCCCCACAGACCAGATCGGATCCGGAAATTACTCCAGGTTCTTTTTAGTGCCAAAAAAGACAGGGGACCTGAGACCAATATTGGATCTCAGCAGACTAAACCAATCCGTCACGAAATCCAAATTCGAATGGTCACGTTACAATCCATTCTCCCATTATTGGAGAAGGATGTTTGGATGTGCTCCATAGATCTCAAGGACGCCTATTATCACATACCGATACATCGGGCGCCAGGAAGTATCTGCGCTTCAGCCTGGGAGACAGTCATTTCCAATTTTGTGCTCTGCCCTTTGGTCTCACCACAGCCCCCAGGGTGTTCACCAAGTGTTTGGCAGTATTAACTGCTCACCTGAGGAGTCTTGGATTCCAAGTGTTTCCCTATCTGGACGACTGGCTCCTGACTGCCACCACCAGTCATCTACTAATGGACAACCTCAAAGCCACCTTTTCCCTGGGTGCCACCCTGGGAATTACATTCAATTGGTCAAAGTCTGTCTTGCTGCCCTCTCAGCGCATAAGGTTCATAGGAGCAGAGATAGACTCAAAATTGATGCTGCTTTTCTTCCTACCGAAAGGATCCAAACTTTACAAGGCCAAGTTCAAGCCCTGCTTTCAAGATCCAAGGCCCCAGCCAGGATGGTCCTGCAACTTTTAGGTTCGATGTCTGCCACGGTTCTTCTAGTTCCTCTGGCAAGATTGCACATGAGGATTCTTCAGTGGCTATTATCGACTCAATGGTCCTTTCAGGATCTTCCCCTCAATCATCCCATTATGATTACAGAAACGTGCAAACGGGAACTTCGCTGGTGGCTTCAGACATCCAATCTGAATCAGGGAAGTCCTTTTGTTATTCCCCCTCCAGTGGTCACCCTGACGACGGATGCCTCCCAGACAGGGGGGGGCATTGTCTGGGCAGGTTAGTTCAGGGTTCCTGGCTTCCAGGCGAAACCTTTCTCCACATCAATGTATTGGAGATGAGGGCTGTACTTCTGTCCCTACAGGCCTTACACAAGTTTCTCCCTCAGGGCATTATCGCTATCCACACAGACAACATGTCGGTGGTCTGGTATCTAAACAAACAAGGAGGGACCAGATCTTACCCCCTTTGCAGAGAGGCCATGATGGTGTGGGAATGGGCTGTAGCTACCAGCCGTTTCTTGGTAGCGACCCACATTCCGGGGAAATCCAATATATTGGCAGACAGATTAAGCAGGACAATTCTCTCTCCTCACGAGTGGTCCCTGAACGAAACAGTAGCAGCTCAGGTTTTCAGAAGTTGGGGACGCCGTGCTGCGACCTGTTTGCAACACCACAAAACACAAAGTGCAAAAGGTTCTTCTCCTTGACTCCACATCAGGGGGAAGCAGCTGTGGATGCTCTAGCACAACCTTGGCCAACAGGGCTACTATATGCCTTTCCTCCGATTCCACTTCTCCCCAAAGTCATTCAGAAAGCTTCTCAATTGGGGTCCACAATGATACTAATTGCTCCGCACTGGCCTCGTCAGGTATGGTTTCCCTACCTGAAGAAACATGCGGTGGACGATCCTTGGGTTTTAGATCTAACTCCGGATCTGCTAATTCATCAGTCGGGACGACAACACCAGTCCCTTCACACTTTGAAGTTGACAGCTTGGCTCCTCCACTTCCGACTTTAGTCAGAAATCACACCTTAGACCCGGAAGTTATTCACATTTTATCTTCGGCCCACAAACCCACCACTAAGAAATTGTACCTCAGTAAGTGGAAGAGGTTTGCTATCTGGGCTCAACTCAGGGGCTTAGACCCTATCACTGCCCCAATCCCAGAGGTTTTGAAATTTTTAACATCCTTGTTTAATCAAGGATCTTCTGTCTCTACTATTAAAGTCCAACTAGCAGCTATCTCTAAATTTCACGAATCCATGGATCCTCCGTTGATGAGCAGCAGATTATGCAAAACTTTCATTAAAGGTGCGGGGCTGTTAAGACCCCAGTTTTTCATCCTAAGCCTCCGTGGGATCTTGATTTGGTGCTTCGTGCATTAACATCTTCCCCTTCGAACCGGCTGCTACATGTGAGTTAAAATATCTGTCTTGGAAAACTGCCTTCTTAGTTGCAATTACCTCTGCAAGAAGAGTTTCAGAGCTTCAAGCCCTATCTATCAAACCACCGTACTTGATTTTTCACAAGGATAGAGTATCACTTAGGCCTAACCCATCTTTTGTCCCAAAGGTCTGTTCTAATCTCTGTCTCCAACAATCTCTAGAGCTACCAGTTTTCTTTCCAAAATTCTCCAATGAAGCAGAATACACTGTCCATAAATTGGATGTTCACAGGCAATTGCGCTTCTATCTAGACAGGACTCAGCAAATTAAGAATCAGACCAGTTGTTTGTGTCCTTCTCAGACAATAAATTGGGTAAAACCATCACAAAAGCTACTATCTCCAAATGGATTAGAGATTGTATAACTCAGGCTTATTCCTCTACGAATAAGCAACTTACAACATCTATCAAAGCTCACTCTACCAGAGCTATGGCTACTTCTATAGCTTTTCATTCCAAGCTCGCTATTTCTGAGATTTGTGCTGCGGCTACTTGGTCCAATCCGCACACTTTCATTTCCCACTATAAATTGGATGTGGCATCTAAAGGGCGAGCATCATTTGGTTCCACGGTACTCAGGAGTGTTTTCCAGTGAGCCACCCAGGATTCAGGTGCTAGGGACGCTGTCCCATCAGTCAGAATGTAGGCGAGATAGGATCACATAACATCTTTTAGTTATGTACTCACCATAACTTCAGATGTTTGGGATCCATCTCGCCTACATTCCTAATACCCACCCTCCTTCCCCCGGCCTTGGAGATCAGAAGAGATTGAACGGTTTTGAGTTCTACTGTTTTATCTTGTTTCTTCTGACGATGTTATATAAGCAGTGCTTGCATGTGTGCATGTATGCGGACAAACTAGATCTGGGGGACTGGTAGTGGTGCATCCTGGGATATAGTAAGCTCAGCCAATAAGAGACTTCGCTCTTTGGCATAAGCGTGCCGAGTCGGAGCCGAGGGATCGGCTCCGAACCCATCAGTCAGAATGTAGGCGAGATGGATCCCAAACATCTGAAGTTATGGTGAGTACATAACTAAAAGTTGGGCAGCATAGAATGACTTTCTTATTATCTTGGTTATTTGTTGGTCGAAGGCCAGATTAATTATGTTCCCACATTGCTAACTAATGGGTAACTTTATAAACTATGTGTGTCTACATTGTATGTCTTGGAGCTTCCAATCTCAATCTTAAATTATAAATTTCTTAAAAACTTGTGTATTTTTAAAATAAGTTTTGTATAATTTGTATGTCTTGAAACTTTTCTTCCAGGGCCTCAGCTATAAATGGACTTGTTGTCCAGCCGGACTTTCCCAGTAAGCAAATATAAATAAACTGTTAGGGGTGTTTTATGAATAGAGTAACCGGCTTGTGTAGACATTTTCCAAAAGGGCACTATAATGCACTTCTTTGCATTGAGTTTTAAACTGTGACTGTGGCACCAGTAACGTGTCTGTGTTAGGCACTCTTTCAAAATGTTAGCCTTGTGGGGGAGGATCTTTGATAGCTCCCAATTTACAGTCATCTACAAACTTGATTAGCTAGAGGCCCTTGACATTAGCTTTGATTTCCAAGAAGTAGTTAACAGAGGAACAGACCCAGCATGGTCCCCTGAAGTACTCCTCTGGTGGCCAGTATCTTGGTGGAGGTGGTCTCACCATTTCTGACTTCTTGGGTCTTGTCTGTAAACCACTGACAGTCCAGTGAGTTATGTAGGGATTTATGTACAGTTTGGTGAGTTCGGCAACAATACCTGAGTGAGGATCATAGCGAACACCTTAGTCAGATCAAGGTAGGTGGTATACACTATCTTACACTCAACTGTTACCTTAGTGACTCTCTCGATGAAGTCTACCAAGTTAAGTAGACAAGACCTTTCCTTGACAAAGCCAAAGTAGGATGGAGCCAGTGTCTGTAAGTTGCCTATGTCCTTGTTGATAATTTCCGTAATAATATGTTTCATGGTTTTGCATATTAGACTTGTCAAACTGATGTTTCTGTAGTTGCTGGGATCGGATGATGGACCACCCTTATGAAGAGGGATGACTGTTGCAGTCCTTCATTGTCTTGGTATGTTACCTGTTTTGAGGCTGTAATTGAAAAATGCCTCAGGTGGTCTTGAAAGGTCATGTTTTAAGCTGTTTAGGAAGCAACACGGAATATTGTCAGGGCCTATTGAAGCAGTGTTTTTGGCTATGGCAAGTGCTGGTAAGACCTTCTCCTTGCTGATAGTTGTGGAGGATATGTTAGGAGGGATTTCACAAAGGGAGGGTAAACTTTGAGCTGATTTTGTTAGCCTGCAGCTTTGCTATGTCTCTCTGCTCGGTGAAGGTGGTTTCATTTACCACTAGTTCAGCACACAGCTGTATGTTACCTTTGAAGTTTAGGACATAGCTGAAGAAGATGTTGTGGTTGTCCTTAGCCTAAGAGGCTATCCTTTTTTTTCCCCCAAAATCTCTTTATTTGAATTTTCAGATATTAATAGCTATACATCCAATGAAACACACAAAACAAACAGTACATACAAAAAGGAAACATTCAAAAAACTAACAACAAGAAATATATGTATACACTATATACAGTAGAAGTCACTACATCATCAAATGGAGTATAAAAGGTTTTTAACATCACATAAGAAAGTGAAGGGATAGTATAAGGGACATATTTTATGAAGAAGATAAATATAGATATATATCAAGTTTGTTTATATTTCTGTTTTTCTTTGTTTCACTTGTGTGTGTTTTTTTTCTCTCAATATAGATAAAGATAAAAACTTCAAAAAGTTGAGTCTTAACATTCCACCCTAAGACATGTATGAGTTATGTGTGATGTGCGTGGGAATGGAACATCTTTCAGCATATTGTTTCATCTGCAAGACTTTTGAGCTTTGTGCTCTTTCAGATAGGAATAACAAATTGATATTGAAAGGGCAATTACATTTATATAAATGAAAACAAACAATATTGACATAACCTTAGTTGCAAGCATTATACATCACAAATTATATTAACATAATTTTAGTTGCAAAAATTATACATCACTTATAATCTACCTGCTCGTTGTCAGTCAAACATTACATAGCTCATTCAATTCCCGGCTTCTTTTTAAAACTCATTCCTCCCCTGTATGCATTGTTCCCACAATTCCCATTTTTTCTCTGCATTTTGTTCCAACCCTTTTCTAAAGATCCCAATTCCAGTTGTTTTATGTCTATTAATATATTCACTACTTCTAGTACATTTGGTTTAGAACTTGATTTTCCATCTTCTGGTAATTGCTTTTTTTGACAGCCACCATAATTAGACTCAGCAAGGCCTTACTATGTCTAGGCAATTCCGATTCTGTATCACAGCTCAGAAAAAAAACATTTCCCTTGATACACCATTTTGCTTACCCAGCATTTCTGATAGAGTAGTCTGCAGGGAATCATTAAAGTCTGCCAAATCATCACACTCCTAGAAAATATGTTCCCAATTACCTCTTTATATCATGCCTCCAACATTTGCTGTCTACCTGAGGAAAATTCTTTGGAGTCTACTTGAGGTATAAAAGTAACTATGCAAATATTTCCAAGCAAAAATCCTAAATCTTCTAGATTTTGTTGCATATTTTGGAGACATACATATATCTCCCCATTGTTTCTTTGTAAATTGCTTTTGCAATCTCTCTTCCCAATCCTTTCTAACCTCCTCTGATATATTCTTATAGTTATCATGCAATATTTATATGCTCTACTAATTATTCATTTTTTAACAGCAGCTTCTGTTCTAGATTCTACTAAAAACTCTGCCAGTGCTGGTCTTTCATTTAGGACCCCCTCTATTTCTTTCTCTTTGCCTATACTCTGATATCAATCCTTGATACGGAAGGCAAACTCTAGCCTGCAGTCCAAATAAATTCTTGTCCTCATCCCATTCTATTACCTTTTCCTCTAATTATTTGCTCCTAATACCTTGGTTGTTTGCCAGTTTTCTCCAGTGAATTCCAGCAACCTCTTGCCTGTTGTCTATATCCCTAATTGCAGTTATCCCTATTGGCATAATCTTCTTTCTTCATTCCCGTGTTGGCTTAGTTCTCAGATTACTTTCTGCTACTTTATGACTATTATATTCTGTATGATTATTCTTTATTCTCCTTAAAGATCTACATCCAAAATCCCAGGCTCTCCTTGTTTCTTCAGTTTCCTCCCTGTTTCATCATCATCTCTTTCTACTTTGAATTATAGGTTTCTGGTTGCTCTGTGTATAGGAGCCCTAACTGTGTAGCTCTGAAATACCCCTTCAAACAGGGTAATCCTAAACTACCTTTTTCTATTGGAAGAATCAGCTTATCCCATTTGACTCTTGCCTTATTCCCCTCCCAGATAAAATCCTTCAGCTCTTTATTAATTGCTTTCCCCAACTTCTCCTCTTGTTGATAAAAACGTGTCTGACCTGCGTGTAAAATTAAAGGGACTAAAAAAAATTTAACTGCTTGTTTCTTACTATCCATATCCAAATAGCAGAGCTTCCAATTTGTCTGTTTTTGTATTATCTTTTTGTTTAGTCTCTTCTCACATAGCCTTAGCTGCCACACTGGAATCATTTTTAATCCATACTCCTAAGTACTTCATTTTATCATATCCTGATAAATATGGATATTGCTGAACCAATTTGTGTGTGGGTATATAATTTACAGTTATTGCCTTTGTGTTATCTTCATTACTTTTGTATCCTGAGAAGATCTGAAACTGCCTAAAAATGTTTGACACCATTGGAATGCTCATTTCTATTTTTATCAGGTGTAAAATAATATCATCTGGAAACAGAGCCAGCTTTTCTTGAATACCATACCAATTATATCCCTGAATTTCTGTGCCCCTTATTTTCTTTGGCAGTGGTTCTAAATGTAATGCAAATAACAAAGGGGAAAGAGGACAAGCCCTGCCTGTTTCCTCTACTCGATCAGAAATTATCAGAGGGGGAACCCGCCCACTTTAATTGTCACCTCTAATCTCTCTTATATCCTTCTAATCAACCTTATAATTTTATCAGGGAATGCAAATGCTTCCATTGCCCCACTCATAAAGTCCCATCTTACACTGCCAAATGCTTTCCCTGTATCATGACCCACCAACAACAGTGGTATTTTCTTACATTCTATTTCCCTCTGGATCATCAGTGTTCTGTTAATGTTGTCAAACGTTTGCCTGTCCTGCACAAAACCACATTGATCCATTTCTGTCTATTTTGGCATCACGTTTGCATTTTTTTAGCCATTATAGACATAAACTCTTTATAACCATGGTTTAGTATTGAAATGGGCCTGTATGAATCTGGATCTGATGGGTCTTTACCCTCTTTAGTTATTACAGTTATCACTGCTTTCTTTCAAGATGTTGGTACTTCTCCTTCTCTTAAAATACTGTTAAACAAAACCTTCCAGATATCTATACATTTTTTCCCTCGTATCTTCCAAACTTCCACAGGAACACCACCTATTCCTGGGGACTTTCCTGTGGATTGGTTATACATCACCATTTTAGCCTATCTCCTCTTATCCTAACTGTTAGCAATTGAATCTCATCTACCTGTAACCTTGGCATATTTAATTCATCCATAAACATTTCCATTTGCACCTTATCTTGATTTACATGTTTTTATCTGCTTTATACAGACTTTCATAGAATTTCCAAAATATTTCTAATACCACTACAGGATCTTTTGTTGTCTTCCTTGTTATAGGCTCCCTAAACTTGGTGACAGCCCTTTCTACTTTCTTTTGGCTGAGTCATTGTGCTAAAAAGTTTTGTGATCAAGAGTCATTATCAAAAAACTGTTGCTTAGCAGGAGACTTTTTAAACTTATGCATATTATTGAGTTATCCCTTATTTTATGTTTAGTATTCTGCAGTTGCTCATCTTTTTGTTTTGTGAGATTCCCTTATTCTGCAATACTTTAACATCTATCAGTCCTTCTAAATAATCCTTGTTGCTTCTTAACCATATCTCACTTTTTTATTTCCATCCTATTTTTAAACTCCACTTTAATTTTATCTCTCTCCCTAGCTATATTTTCAGAATACATTTCTATCTTCTGTAATAGCTCCTGAATAATTTCTACTACCCATTCCTTAAAATTCCTCTCTATTAACTGATATGTGGGAAAAAAGCCAGTGTCTTGTTTTTATTTCAGTACCCTGTGTTTTTATTTTAGTTATTATTGGCTCATGATCTGAAATGGCTATTGAGTGTGTATCAAGACTTTCAGTTAAATGCACATATTTCTATGAAATGTAAATTCTGTTTAGCCTAGCCTGTTTTTTGTATCTTAGGGAATAATATGTAAATTTGCTCCAAACTCCCAGTATGGAATTCACATCTTCAGTGCCAAATATTTTTTAAATTTCTTCAAAAATCTACCCTCCTTTGTTATTTTTCCCTTCTGGGCCTCCCAGATGCAGCTTCACTGGCTGCAAATCAAATTCTAATCCCCACCTATAAGTAATCCTTACTGAAACCTGATCATTTCTCCCAGAATTTTCTTAAGCTCCATTATGTCAGTCTTAGATGGAATATAAATACATGCCAGTGTAATTCTTTTCCCTTGCCAGTAGCCCCTTAGTACTACACATCCGCCATTATTATATTTTTTATCATATTCTATCACTGTTAGAGCTCCTCTTGCAATTAATGTAAGAACTCCTTTGTCCCAGGTATTCCGCTGAATAACCATCCTGAAAACCTTTGTCAAATTCACATGTTCATTTCTTTCCAAGTGTGTCTGCTGTAGCACAGTTATTTGTACTCTACTTGTTGTAATATGGTACAAAACTCTTTCTTTTTTGTATTTATATGTGAGACCATTGACATTTAAAGACATTACAGAAAGCATTACTGTGTTAAAATGTTTTTATTCCAACCTTTTATGTGTAACAGCTTTTTTAAGTGTCTAGTTCCAGCTTTTGTGTTACATGCATACACTGTTTGGCAGGTTGATTACTTTCTGCTTCTTTATGACTATTATATTCTGTATGATTATTCTTATTCTCCTTAAAGATCTACATCCAAAATCCCAATCCCTCCTTGTTTCTTCAGCTTCATCCCTGCTTCATCATCATCTCTTTCTACTTTGAGTTTTTTGTATTTATCTGTGAGACCAATGACATTTAAAGACATTACAGAAAGCATTACTGTGTTAAAATGTTATTATTCCAACCTTTTATGTGTAACAGCTTTTTTGTTAAATGTGTAGTTGCAGCGTTTGTGTTACATGCATACAATGGCAGGTTGATTTTTTATACAGTTGTTTCTTGTCATATCCATTTGAGCCTATGTCTTATCTTACAAAACCTTTTGTTTTATTAAAGGCCCTCAAACAAAATTAAAAAAAAAACAATACACCCTAAAACCTGTTATCTTAATACTAGCACACACAATTATGTACATCCTCAAATATTGTACTCTCCTAATAGGAGCAAGTGTCCCAAACTGACCGCCACACTCACAGACTTGGGTTAACCTGAAAGAAAGGTTCTCCATACTAAGCCACATGGTACAGCCTCTAATTCTACTAAGTGATGTCTGCTTTTGTCTTATCTTTATAGCTCTCCCAGGTGGGAAAACACTTGAATGCTTTCAGAAACCATCATCTCCTATCCATTTCTCTTCATCAGATTGTCTCTATGGAGACAAGAGGACCAGATACAGATTTGCTGCTATGCATATATTTATTTACTAGAAAAAAGTGTTATATTCAGTATTCTTTTTCATTTACTTGCTTTCTCTTAAAACTTATTACTAGATCAAACTAAGAATCTTAATCCAGTCATTCCCCTATGCAAGAATGAGAAAAAAAGTGCATCAGTTTTTCTTTTTTCATGTTCTTTTGACCAGGCTTTTCTTATTTTTTTTATATTGTGCTGCTTACATTTCTTTAAACTGAACAAGGAAAAAGAGAGAATATGGGAGAAAGAGGAAAAACAGGAGCACCTGTTTACATTAGTATTCCTATTACACTTAAAAATAACTGAGACAAATTAATAGCATGCAAAGAAAATCATACACTGTAAAACTATTACTGTTAAGAAAAATTTTAATCTGATGTTGTCAATCTTCACTTAATCCTTGATAGTGGGTTCGGTTCCGTATCTTGGTACCAACTCGGCCTTTACTACAGCTCCTGCCTTGCAAAACCTCTCGATCTTAGTTTTACTCAGAATGCTCCTCTCAAGATTACCTCTGATCTCGTTTGCTGCTTTTAGTGTCAGATACATCCTTTCCAGTCAGCTCTTGAGTGAATTTATTATACTATTTTCTGTAAGTTTTTCATCTTATTTAACTTTATGCATTGTTGTTTACCCAAACCTTCTATAAGCTCCTATTAATCTCTTTTCTTGATTAATACCATTTTTGGTAGTATTTTTCATTTACTTCCACCCCTTATTACTTCTGGTAATCTCTTGTACCATTGTTGGTACTTCTTTCTCTCTTTACCTTAATGATAATTCTGTCGTACCATTGTTGGTTTGTTTATCCCTTCCCTTTGATTAAAAAAAAAATCTTTAGTTCTCTCTTCTTCTGCTGTCAGTTTGCGTGCGTGCATGTGTGTGTGTGTGTGTGTGTGTGTGTGTGTGTGTGTGTGTGTGTGTGTGTGTGTGTGTGTGTGAGAGAACCTGCTAACATGGCAGAACAGTCTAAGGGCACTTCTGACTTTAAGAGGTGCCAGAAGTGTGACAGAAAGTTATTGAACTCAGACGGACACTCACTTTGTGTATACTGCTTGGGCCGGGTGCACTTTCAGGAAGACTGAGCTATATGTCACGGCTTCAGCCACCGGGCCCTCTTAGAGCATAAAAATAAGTTAGTTTTGAAAGGTCTGATCAAGTCAGATTTCAATGAGGCCATATCCAGTTCATCCCATTCAAAGACTGATATTAGCTCCCTTTCCTTCTCTTCTAAACTGGAGGGAGTGAAGAAGAGGAGCCGATTGGTACCAGTGACCTTGTCTGCTCCACCACCGAAAATGACAAAAAATGACAAAAACTTCCCAGGTTTCCTCAGTGTCTGAGGAACTGACTAGGGAGTCACTTCAAACTTCAGTACCAGTAATCAGTACCAATTGTTTTGGCACCTAAGTCCAAAGGAGACAAAACTTCAGCATCACCTCACTCCCCAGTTCCATTGGCTTCAGAACCGAAGGAGTTCCTTTTTGAACAATTACTTCAGACAAGATATTCACCATCACTGGATCCTTTTCATGACCAGCCTCCAAGCCCTTTCTTGGAGAAGCCATGTTCCCTATTGGCCACTTCCATCCATTCCACCAAGAGCCTCACAGAGTCAGATGTTTTGAGGCTAGTGGATCAGCTCTTGGCAGTGAGGGGTTTAACAACTTGTTCAGTTCGTAGTCTCCCTAGCTCAGGAACTATATCCATCTGTCCAACTGTTGTTCATCCTCTGACTCCATCTGAGCCTTCAGAGTTCCCGGCACCGACAGTCCCAGTTTCGACTTTATCAGAGTCAATCAGATCTGCATTTCTTGCACCAATAACAGCCCTGAGCTCTTTGGTTCTGTCGGAACCGGAGACCTTCCAGGACCAAAGCTTTGTTGGTGGTTCCAGGGAGTGTGGTTCCACTCCGATATTATCAGAGCCATCCATGCTCCTTTTAATGTCAGAACACATAAGCTCAGCTTTGGCTTCAGAGGCTGCTTCCTTGTTGCGGGATGTGACCACAGTTCCAAGGAAATCTATCTCTGTTCCAGGCTCCCACCCTCTACAAGGGGGGGGGGCTGCCTTCTGTGCCATGGAGAGGGCCTTGTCTATTGTGGACTCGCAGTCTATACCATGTTCATCAGGCCAACATCCCAGCCCTTCCACTCATCCAGAGCTACCACCATCCTCTGCCCTAGGACAGAGGGCACAGAAGCCTCAGGATAGTACAATGGTAGATATGTCCTCTTCGGACACCTCTCTGGCACATCCCACTGAAGAGGTTCCCTGAAGAGACAGTGCAAGAGGAAGCATTTGGACTCCCCTGAAGAGTCTTACATGGAGGATATCGATTTTGATGAAAGGGAAGGTTACCCAAGCTCACCCCCAGAAAATGTCTGATTTGGAGACATTTTAGAACTCCTGAAGCAGAGGGGCGCCTGGACTTCCCATCAGCCTTCCTCCGAGGAATTGGTATACCTGCAGGCCTTCCGTGCATGACTTTCTACCTCTTGGATCTCTCCGCCTGCTGTTGATCTAATTAAATTGATTGCCCAATGGGCTTAGAAGATGTTCATTATGTTTCACTGTTGCAGTCATTACACTTGGGTTATCCTGCTGCCAGGCTACCCGCAGTCAGCCTGAATTCCAAAGTCTAGGTCCGGCGTCGGTTGCTGTCACCTCTTCCCTGACGTCAGTGTGCCAGAAGTATAAAAGATGCAGCTGACGCCATTTTCTTCAGTATTTCTTGCTGCACGGTGCCCGAAGCAAAAGCAGTTCGCAAGTGCCGGTCAGCCGACTCCTGAGATTTTCAAAATCGAATTTCAGATCCGAAGTCTTCATTAAAGCTAAGTACCCCATTGGGGAAACTTTTTTCTTGCTCCAGACCGATGTCAGAAAAAGTTAACAATTGTATTTCTTGTGGGAAGCAAATACCTCATAAGGATTTTCATTCTTACTGTATTCCTTGCTTAGGCTCTGATCACAACTTTGCTAGCTGTCGGTTTTGCGCTAGATTTAACCAACGCACTATTAAGCATCAGTACGATTTTGCCTTTCATTACTTTGGCTGAAGATTCAATAATATGATGCCGTCAGAACAACTGATGACCGGAGTTTATAAAAAGAGCAAGGAAAAGGAAAAGGACAGGCATCCGAGGTCCAAAACCAGCGACAAGGCTTCTGCTAAGCCAGTCGCCGGTTCTCAGTGAGGCGCTTTCGCAGCCCCTGACACCTGCTACCTCAGAGCCACAGGCCGCTGCCGATTCCGATGTGGAGCCAGCTAGGCCTCTGGATACTCAAGGTATCGGACACTTGGAAACTATTCCCTCAGATGGGTCCGGAGCCGCTGAGCAGGCATCGGCTTCTGAGGGTGTCTTCAGACCTACACAGTTATATGTAAAGCCTTCTTCAGCTTCTAAAGCAAAGACTAAAGCAGCTCTAAAGACAAAGAAACAAGTACAGCATTCTCCTGGACAGACTTCCACGCCTAAAACACAGATGCTCAAAATGGCTGAAGACCTTGTTACCTTGATCAGGGGTTCCCATCCCCCTCCTGATAAGAGGCCTAGGCAAGAGACAGAATATGAATCTTCAGATCAGGTTTCCGTTTCCTCTGATTCCTCTTATAAGCAGGAATATTCTCTTCCTCCCTATGAGGATTCTGATGCTGAAGAATCTATTCCTTCAGCCTCTCCTCCTGAGGATTTCTCTTTTGGGGAAACCCTGCATACCATGAGGGAGCTCCCACTGGGAGAGCCAAGACTACTCAGATTCAAAGAAAAGGCTTAGAGATTTTCTTTTACTACCTCAGCACAGGCCACTTGCTATCCCCCTGTGCTAGACATTGAGGATGATGTATTTTCAGAGTCTGCCCTTTGTCCTGACTCTTTACCCCATGCCCCTGTAAAACCAGACAGATACTACAGAGTTCCAGACTCACATACATTTCTTTATAAAAACCCTGCTGCTGATCCAGAAACTATTTCTCAGGGTCCCAAAGGGGTCAAGGCTTCTACTGCAAAAAAACCTATCCCCTCTGACAGGGATTCTAGAGCACTAGACAGATGGGGGAAAAAAGTTTACACTTCTGCTACTTTGGCTATGAGGGCCTTAAATTGTCAATTTTATATGCTTAAATATCAGCAATACTTAATGTCACTGCTAAAACAGAAAATGTTGGCAAATTCTGATTGTGCAGAAAATAAGGAAATGCAGGATTTATTGCATGCAACTGAACAAGTGGGAAAGCATACATTGCAATGTGGCTTTGATTCTTTAGAGGCCTCTTGCAGGGCCGCAGTTATGGGTTCTGTCATTAGGAGGCATGCTTGGTTAAAGGAATAGATTCTACCTGATCATGTTAAAGCAAAATTACTGGATGCTCCACTACAACATGATACTTTATTTGGTGTTAAAGCAGAGGAGGTGTTCAAGAAAATGGAGGACAAAGCGAAATCCATGCAAACAGTAAAGGATTTCTTACAGTTACAGCCACCCAGATTTAGCAGGATCTGGCCTACAACGAATTGGTCCTTTCCAGTGTCAGACAGACCACAAAGAGGCAGATACAGACGCCCTAGAGGCAGATCCCAACCCCAGGGCTCATACAGGCCTAAACAGTGGGGTGCTTCTACCTCCAAAAGCGGAGAAGACAAATCACAGCCATACAGGAAACAGTCCCAATGACTTCCCTTTGCCAGCACCAAGCACTTATCTTTTGGCAGCCCCCTTAGGGGAAAACTAGCGCTTTTTTTCTCAAAACTGGCACATGATCACCCAGGACAAATGGATCTTAAATATAGTGTCCCAGAGCTACAGGTTCCATTTTCACACTCTGCCAAGGGCAAAAGGTATACCGGACCTGCCACACAATCAATGGGCAGAGGCACAAAAACAAGTTTCATCCCTCATGGACATGAGGGTCATTCAGCCAGTACCACAGCAAGAGCAGGGACAAGGATTTTACTCAAGACTTTTCTTGGTACCCCAAAAGGACAAAGCATGGAGACCAATACTGGACCTGTCTATTCTAAATACTTTTCTGGACATTCCAAATTTCAAAATGTTGACTTTGCAGCAGCTTCTGCCCATGCAGGGCAAGAAGGCTTGGCTTGTAACTTTGGACCTAAAAGAGGCATACCTGCATATACCAATCAGACAATATTGCAGAAGATACCTCAGATTCATAGCTGGCTCAATGAACTACCAATTCTTTGCACTGCCCTTTGGCTTATCTACTGCGCCCAGGGTCTTCACAAAATGCCTGGCACCAGTAATTGCATATTGCAGACAAAAAGGAATTCAAATATATCCGTACTTAGACAATTGCCTAATTCAAGCAGAGAACAAGGACATTCTACTAGAACACCTGGCGTTTGTAAAAAGATTATTGATATGCCTAAGGTACACAGTAAACGAAAAGAAATTAGTACCTTCTCAAGCGATAATATTCCTGGGTGCAAGCTTAAATACAACTGCCCAGATGGCTTATCTCACGCCAGACAAACAAAGGCAACTGACTTCTTACTTCACAATGTTGGCAACAAAGACCCAGTTAACTGCAAGAAAAGTTCTGCAGGCCTTGAGCTTCATGGCATCCTGCATCTTGCTAATTCCATATGCCAGACCGCATATGAGGAAACTACAATGGTATCTAAAAAGTGTTTGGACTCAACATTGCCACAACCTGGAAACATTGATTACCCTCATTCCTTGCCTTCAGGAGTTTCGTTGGTGGGCACAGTCCTGTCACCTCAACAAGGGACAGCCATCCAACCTACCCACAGCCAGGCAGTCAGTAACAACAGATGCTTCAGATTATGCCTGGGGGGCCCACATGGCAGGAAAATGTATTCAGGGCACATGGCCCTCAAGCCAAATGCATCTTCATATCAATCAAAAACAGATGCTAGCTCTTCAAAATGCCCCGACAGCTTTCAAGGACTTTCTTCATCCAGGACAACTACTGGTAAGGATGGACAATACTACAGTCATGTGGTACATAAACAAACAAGCCATGACTTTGTGGGACACAGCATTGACTTATCAAGTACATTTGTAAGCACAATTCCTGCCAGGAAAGAAAAATACTCTGGCAGACGAAGTAAGCAGAAACATTACGGATCCCCACAAGTGGAAACTGGATCCACAAGTCTTTAGCATGATAGCAAAAAAATGGGGATGCCCAGACATAGATCTTTTTGCCTCCCCTCACAACTGCCAACTACAGAAATTCTGCACAAGGACTTATCACAAGCAAGCATGGAAAGTGGATGCTCTATCATTCAGCTGGAAAGCCCTAACAGCATACGCCTTTCCTTCTCTACCTCTCCTTCCCAAGGTACTCCTAAAGGTCAGACAAGGGAAGACAAAAATGATTCTGATTGCCCCAGACTGGCCCCGCCAGCACTGGTACCCAATCCTAAAGAGTTTGTCTCAAGGCCCAGCCTGGACATTGCCTCTGATTCCTCATTTACTGACCCAAGGAAACAATCAGATCGTGCACAGCCAACTCAGGATCCTAAATCTGGCAGCATGGCAAATAATGTAGCCATTCAGAACACACCTCTCTCTAAAGCAGTGATGGATGTTATTTTGGAGGCCAGGAGGCCAAGTACCAGAAAATCTTATGCAGAAAAATGGAAGAGATTCTGTGCTTGGAACCAGGCACAAGGAATTGACACAGTGATACCAAATATTCCTCGGATTTTACAATACCTTACTGAGATGCTGGACAAAGGCCTAGTCTTCTCATCAATTAAAATCCATGCCTCTGCCATTTCAGCTCATTACAATACTGGACCACCTATTTTTTTCTCACCCATTACTAAGGCAGTACCTCAGAGGGGTCAAAAACATAAGACCTCCAAGGAGAGCACCAATACCTACATGGGACCTCAATTATGTCTTGGAGAAACTTACACTGCCACCTTTTGAGCCAGCCAATACAGCTGGAATAAAGTTCTTATCTTGGAAAACAGCTCTGCTCCTAACAATAAACTCTGCAAGACGAGTTTCAGAGTTATAGGCTCTCATGGCTGTGGAACCTTTCATCATAGTTTCATAATACACAGACAGCTATGCCTCTACTTGGACAGAACTAAAGCTTTCAGAAAGACTGAGCAACTCTTAGTGGCATATGCTGCAGGATCACAAGGAAAGCCTATCTCAAAGCAGACTATTTCAAAATGGATAGGTCACTGCATTCGATTCTGTTATTCACAACATGGCAAATCAATTCCTAAGGACATTAGGCCACATTCTACCAGAGCAGCAGCCACTTCAGCAGCCTTCCTCAGAGGGGTACCAACCAAAGACATTTTAGAGGCTGCAACTTGGAGTTCAGTGCACACTTTCACAAAGCACTACCATTTACCTCTCTACTCTAAATCCAGAGCAGGCTTTGCCACTGCAGTTTTACAGGGCCTTATAGCCTCTCCTAATCCTGTTTAGGCCCAGCCTCCCTACCTCAGCTTTTGGATTCAACCCAAGTGCAATGACTGCAACAGTGAAACACGATGAACATAGTACAGTTGTGTACCTACCATAAATGTAGATGTTCGAGTGTATTCACTGTTGCAGTCTAGGTTACCCACCCACCCATCCCCCTTTTATTTGCTGGGACTTATCTGTACTTCTCTATCCTATTCAACCTATGTGGTGTATTTGCTTGTAGATGAAGGAAATGTTTATGTTTTTGCATGCATACTTATTGGCATACATTTTTAGCCTACCTTTTTGGGGGCACCTGACATCTGGGGCAAGAAAAACTGAAGAAAATGGCGTTGGCTGCATCTTTTATACCTCTGGCGCACTGATGTCAGGGAAGAGGTGACAGCAACCGACGCCGGACCTAGACTTTGGAATTCAGGCCGACTGTGGGTAGCCTGCCAGCAGGATAACCCAAGTGTAATGAGTGCAACAGTGAATACACTTGAACATCTACATTTATGGTAGGTACACAACTGTACTATTCCTGATTCCATCAAGCCAAACCCCAAGAGACATGACTGCATTTTATCAGCTACGGAAGATCAGCAGCATTGGTCAAATAGTATTCCAGTAGATGTCATGGTGGTTGCAGCTGCCACTAGAAAGGAACTTGCAGAGGAGAGTCCTACTATCCATCCTCCTAACAAGGAGTCTAGAATGATGGATAGTTTTGGGAAGCATGTATACATTTCATCGACCTTTGCATTAGGTCCTTGAACTATATGTTACACTTTTAAATATGGTATCCAGAAAACGAAAGAAGTATCCAAAGCAGGAAAAGTTTTATTAGGCAAAACAAACACCAAAAAATAAACGCTCTTTTAAAACTGTTGCGTTTTCATCCAACATAAACCAGATTGCATTGTTTGTCAATAATAGTGCGTGCCTAGTGGATTAATTTGAATTTTCAAGGAACAAAGCAGCCTGTTAGTGCTATAAGAATCTGATGAAGTCCTGGTTTATGTTGGACGAAAACGCAGCAGTTTTAAAAGAGCGTTTATTTTTTGGTGTTTGTTTTGCCTAATAAAACTTTTCCTGCTTTGGATACTTCTTTCGTTTTCTGGATACCATATTTACTGGTGGATTGTGTTGTTGAGATATATGTTACACTTTACCAGACTCCAGCGAGACCTGATAAAGGAACCATCATATACTCTGACATAGCCATAGCTGAGGGAATGCAGGACAAAGTAGCTTCCCAGCTGGCAGCCCTTGAGTCGATATGTAATTCATCCATGAGGCTCGTTGCGCATGCAGCAGGTTCTGGCATCACCATCAGGAGGTGTTCCTGGATGCTCTTATGTGAATTTGTGAAGCTGTTTAAGTCTTCTTTTGTCAATGTTACTTTTGACAGATTAGCACTTTTTGGCCCCAAAGTTAAAGAGGCCCTCTCTAGATGTGAAAAAGATGGAAAGACTCTTTCTGCCATGGGAGTATGCTTTTCTACTCCTCAATGGCCTTACTGCAAAAACCAGAGGAGTGGGAAGCTGTGGTTCAAAAAATCCCAAGGGCCTTTTCAGGACTCACGTGGTAATGACTCCCCCAGGGCAAAGGGGAGAGTTGCAATGGAAGATGCCATCCTAGAGGCGGAGGTTGTCTGCAAAATCAGAGTTCCAGGGATTTGTTCCCTGGTAACTCTTACCAGCGCTCCTGAATGGAGGCCCCATTGCCATTCTCTGGAGGTATTTGGGGAATGACTATCCCTGCATATCCCTGCCTGGCTGAAAATAACCACTGACAATTGGGTGCAGAGGATCATAAGCAGAGGTTACAATATTCCCTTTTCAAATCATCCCAGTCAACCAAAGAGTATCCCAGATGTTCCACCCAGTCACAGGGATGCAGCATTGTAGAAATACAAAACCTGCTTGACAAAAAAGTCATCCAAACAGTCCCAACAGACCAGATAGGAGCTGGAGTTTACTCAAGATTCTTTTTAGTGCCATAGAAAACAGGGGACTGGAGACCGATCTTGGATCTCAGTGCGTTAAACAAGTCGGTTCAACACACCAAATTCTGGATGGTCACAGTTCAGTCTGTACTTTTGTTCTTAGGAAAAGATGATTGGATGTGCTCACTAGGTCTTCAGGATGTGTATTTTCACATAAAAATAGACAAATGCTCTAGAATATTTCTTGGCTTCTGGCTGGTAGCCAGTCATTATCAGTTCTGAGCCTTGCCCTTTGGTCTCACCACAGCTCCCAGGGTGTTCACCAGATGCATGGCAGTGGTAGCAGCTCACTTCAGACTGTAAGGATTCTGGGTGTTTCCATGCCTAGATGACTGGTTCATTACTGCAACCACAAGGCATCTGCTGCTGCATGCAAGGGACTACTTTCCTCAAACTTGCTCCTCACTGGGGATCACAGTAAACTACGAAAAATCCCATCTGGACCCAACTCAGCATTTAGAGTTCATAGAAGCAGTGTTACGACACAAGCATGTGTATCACTTCTCTTACTCAAGAAAGACTTCAGAGGGTAAAATTCCAAATCAGCCAGATTATTCACAACAGAACAGTGACTGCAAGACTATTGTTACAGGCTGTAGGATCTATGGTGGTCACCATCATTTTAGTTCCCCTTGAGAGGTTCCATATGTGAATTATGTGATGGCTGTTAGCATCACAGTGGTCATACCTGCATCGTCCTGTGTCTCAGCAAGTTCTAATCACCAATTTATGCAAGATGGACTTGAGTTGGAGGCTTCTTTCCAATGGGATTCTCTTAGGCAGTCCATTTGGTCCTCCTTCTTCCCAAGCCATAGTGACTATGGATGCATCCCAGATAGGGTTCAGATATTATCTGGGAAAAACAGTCCAAGGCACGTGGTCCCAGTTAGAGGCCAATTTCCATATCAGTGTTCTAGAGATGAGAGCAGTGCTCCTGGCATTTTGAGCATTTCATGAAGCCCTCTCCTTAGGAAAGATTGCGATCCAGACAGACAACATGTCAGTGGTTTGGTACATCATCAAACGAGGGGCAACCAGATCTTATCCTCTCTGTCAGGAAGCACTCTGGGTATAGCAATGGGCAATTTCATCCGACTGCTTTCTAATTGCAACATATATTCTGGGGAGCTCCAACGTGATTGTGGACAAATTGAGTAGGAGCATTCTGATGCCTCATGAGTGGTCTCTCAACCCTTTGATGATGGAAAGGATATTCCATCAATGGGGCCAGTCTTGCTGCCATCTCTTTGCATACCCCTGTACAAAATGTGCAGCAACTATTTTACCCTGATCCCCCCCCCCCCGGGGGGAGTTGACGAGAGTTGCTGTCCTTCACGATTCGCCTTTTCCCCAGTTCCTCTCATTTCCCAGTTTCTGAAGAAAGCCAACAGGTCAAAGAACCAGATAATTCTCATTGCCCCTTTTTGGCCTTGACAAATATGTTTACCCTTTCTTTGGCCTCACCTAGTTCAAAAACCTTGGATGCTGGACCCAGTTCCAGACCTATTGTCTCATCCAGATGGACTTAATCACCCGAATCTTCACAATCTCAAACTCACTGCATAGCTTCTCCAGTTCCCATGATAGGCAGGCACTTTAACCTCACTATCCCAGTTCAACTAATTCTTCTAGCCTCCCACAAGCCTTTGACTAGATGACTGTATAGCAGCAAGTGGCAAAAATATTTGAAATGGGCTACAGACTGTAATCTTGACCCATATTCTGCACCAGTTCATAAAGTCTTGGGATTTTTAGCATCACTTTTCGATGCCGGGACATCTTCTTTGACTAGACGACTGCAGCTGGCTGCAGTTTCAAATTTTCATATTGGTCTAGATAATTCAGTTCTAATGTCCCATAAGCTTTGTAAAGCCTTTCTGAAAGGAATCTTATTACTGATACCTCCATACAAGGATCCTTCTACACCTTGGGACCTCAATCTAGTGCTACAGTCCTTCTTTAGTCCTCCTTTTCAACCATCTGCAAGTTGCTACTTGAAATATTTGTCATGGAAAACCTCATTTTTGATTGCTGTTACCTCTGCTAGGAGAATATCTGAGTTACAAGACTTATCTTGCAAATCTCCTTACCTGATCTTTCATAAAGACAGGGTGTCTTTGAGAACAAATCCCTCCTATTTACCAAAAGTAGTATCTGACACTAATATAAACTACACTGTAAAACTTCCATACTTTTTCCCAAATTTTCAAACAAAAGTGAATATTGTCCACATTTGCTAGATGTTCACAGACAATTATGTTTTTACCTTCACAGAACAAAAAATTCAGAAAATCTGATCAGCTGTTCTGGGCAGTCCAGTTTCTAAGGTTACTTTGACTAAATGGCTCAAGGGCTGCAGAACCTTCATTTATAACAAATGGAAAGTGCAACTGCCGCGACTTATAAAGACACATTTTATGAGGGCAATAGCCGCTTCTGCAGTCTTCCACAGTAGTGCTTCTATAGATGATGTATGTGCAGTGGCTACTTGGGCATCCCCGCATACCTTTATTACTCATTACAAGCTGGAGCTGGTCTCTAGGGGGCGAGCATCATTTGGTTCGATGGTGCTCAGGAATATACTTCCATGAGACCTCCCAAGATTTCGGTAGCTGGGGACTCTGTCCCACTTTCAAGAATTAAGTGAAGATTGACAACATCAAATAAAGAAGTTATGTCTTACCATAACATTTACATCTGTGTTCTCGATCTTCACTTATCCTTGACATCCCCACCCTCCTTCCCTCTGCCTTTTGAGTTTCTTGGTGGAATGGATCTATCCCAACAAGAGAGTATTATCTCCTTATGAATACAGGTATGGTCTCTGATCTGTTAGTTTCTGTCTGTCACTGTCTTGCGCAAACTTGATCTGAGGATATCTTGAGAGGAGCATTCTGGGTAAATCTAAACTTGGGAGTTTTTGGAAGGATTCTGCTGGAGTAACGGCCAAGTCGGTTCCAAGATAAAGAACTGAACCCACTGTCAAGGATAAGTAAATATCAACCACACAGATGGAACGTTATGGTAAGACATAACTTCCCTTTTTACTTGCAGTTAACTTTCCCCCTCCTCTTTCCCTCTCCTAAGTATTTTTCCGAACATTGATGACATGAAATAGGGCATATGCTTTAGAGCCTTCTACAAGTTTAACATATGCTTTAGAGTCTTCTACAAGTTTAACAAAGTTAAAAAAGTCCAATATTTCCAGATTTCCTTGTTCTGTCAAATTTCATAAATATAATTATTGCTTTGTAATCCCACATTTGTCAATTTTTAAGTTACAACTTAGTAAAAAGCATTACACGGCATGTGTCAGTGCAGCCTGCTAAACTATGACCAACTAAACCAGCAAACAAAAATGCAATAGGCTCATGTAGTGTATCTACAATCACTCACAGCTGTTTCATACTGGATAAATCCTATTCCAAGAAATGGGCTTCAGACCATAATACATGAAAAAGTTTTAATAAAAACAGAGTACATTAGTTAAGTGTTTTTGTCCCTGTAGGTATGGGACTTCATCAGAACCATATTCCTTCAACATATCCAAATTTAAATATCTCATCAAGGCAGTCACATGTATAAAATCACCCCCTGAGGAACTCTTATAGGTTCCAATTGTTTTTCTTTCATCCCCTCCTCCTGGTCTTGTTTCCTCTTCCTGGTAAGTCCCGGGGGTGGGGGGGTGGGCTAATTATATTACTCAATAATTGGAATGTATTGATGCTGAACAATGACATTTTTAAAACACTGGGTGGGAAACCTAACTTCCCATACAAAACAGCTAAGAACTGCAAATACCTTCTTGAGCACCCCACTTAAGTTAAAACTAGAACATTTAGTGGTACTTGAAGATGTGGGGCGTGTAATCGTTGACCGTACATTTTGGAACAACACGTTATTTTTTTAACATTTTTCAGCACAATGTTTTCTAAACATCTGATAATTGTGGCACCAAGAGGGTGATGTATATAGCAATTCGTAAAGAATGTTCTAACTTTTGTGTGGGAAAGACAGAAAGACAACTTTGAAAAAGAATTTATGAGCATGTTTATGCCATCTCAAAAAATTAATCTAAATAATGATCTTTATAAACATACCCTAGAATGTAAAACTTCCAAATTTGTGTGTGGGCTATTAGACGTTGTACCTTATGATTTGAGAGGTGGCTGTAGGGAGACAAAGTTGGAACATATGGAACCGATCTGGCAGTTAAGGCTAGGTGAAACCCATGGTCTCGGACTTAATTATCAAGTGTCTGTAGCGCCAATATTAAAGTTGAAGGATAGTAACGTATAATGGCTTACTATAATAACCAACTTATATTTATAAATAGTGGGTGTTATTTAAATGTATATTTAATAGTCATGTATTACTTCATATTTTAAATTATGTACATTAGTTAGGTTTTATTTTTTAGGTTTCAATAATTAAATGTATTGGTAGAATGATTTGAAATTTATGCCTTCTGTGATTGGGTAATTTTATACATGTGACTGCACTGATATTGAAACTTGGGTGTTTTGAAGGAATATGGTTCTGGTGAAGTACTGTACCTATAGGGACGAAAGTGCTAACCAGTGTATTGTATTTTTATTAAAACGTTTTCATTTATTATAGTCTGAAGCCCATTTTTGGAATAGGATTTATCCAGTATGAAATAGCGGTGAGTGGTTGTGAACACTGTGTGAGACTGTTCCATTTTTATTTGTTGGTTCAATTTCCAAGTTACTGGTTTTATTCCTGCTCATCTCCATCTCCCAAAGCCTGTCCCTGCTTCATTTCCAATCCTTCTAATCAACTCTTGTGTTTTTTCCCTTCTTTGAAGCATTCTCCATAGAAACATTGGAAAAGTTTCACTGGTACAGTCTCTCTGTGGTCTTTTTTTTACCAAAAGAACTGGAAGAAGAATCTCCTTCTGTTTCATAGCTTAGTTTTTGTTGGACAAACTTTTATATTCCTCCTTAGGGTGTACTGCATCAAAAAATCATTTGTCCCTCCTGGAAAGAATATTTTGTAGAAAGCTGGGTGCAGTAGTTTGAATCTCGTGCCTGATTCTTCTCAACATTCCCTGAATAATGGAATAAATGTAATTCCTCTTCTGCCTGGTGTACAGTGAGTGTTCATTCTCCACAAACACTCTGTTGTCTCCCACTTTTAGTACTTTGTCCTTCTGCCACATTTTTGTCAGAATCCACTCCTTCTGCTGGTAGGAATGCAGGGTCTATATCATATATTCAAAATTCCAAAATGTCGAGCACCATATGTTCAAACTTGGAATTTCGAATATTGAAAACATTGAACACTCAGAATAGCGAATTTTTTCCCAGGGAAAGAAATTGCTGTTCCGAGAAACATACACACAACACAAGCACACCAAAATAAATAAATCACACACATACAGTTAACAAAACCCAACCCCACACTAAACCACACATACATTACTAACTATCCACGTAACTTAACCCGCACCCTAACCCTAAGTTCCATAACTATCGAACACACACACCCTACGAATCTATACACAAACCAACTAATTAATACACACACATACAGTTAACAAAACACAACCCTACACTACACCATACACACATTACTAATTATCCACTTATCTTAACCCGCACCCTAACCCTAAGGTCTGTAACTCTCGCACCACAGTGGAGGAAATAGCGAAGTCATGGAATGGCCCACCGAAATCTTGCCCTAGGTAAGATTTTGATGTTCCGGGGCTTTGCTAGTTTCACCATTTGATATTTTGGGTTCGATGTTTTCACGTTCGGTGTTTTACCTCTTTGGAATTTTGATATAGACCTGGATTGCATCTTTACTGTTAAAGGTCTAGGTTGCTTTCTCATAGCCAAGTTTGGAGCATACACACAATGTGATCTTTCAATTAACACGTCCAGCTGTGGAATATCCATCCAGTTTCTTATTTGTGCTTTCATCAAATTAATACAGTCTCTTCCTTCCAACTTCTCTGGTACAACAGAAAGTCTCAGGTTTTCCCTATGTGCTCTGTCCTCTTAAGTATTATTCTTTGAAACATCTCTTCTTGAACAGTCTCATATTCAGCCAGCCTTTTCTTCATTTTGACCTCTGATTTTGCTGTTTTATCACCTCATCTAAATAACTGTTTATTCCTTCTTCCAATTGTTTCCAGCCTTTTGTTTTTTGAGTTGATAAACTCCATTAGTATTTCATTTATTTTAATCAGGTCTGTGTGCAGTTGTCATAGTTTAGAGCTTGCACTGCTTTTTGCTGAACAGCTGCAGTACTCTTCCCAGTCAATGTTTTTTATTAACTTTTTATAGCTAATTTTCTTTCCGGTCCACTGTATTTCTTTTTCCTGGCATCCAGGCAGTTCACTTACTAGCCAGTTACTGAAATTTGCCCAGATGTATAAGTCCACTGGCTTTCTCTGCTAAGTTTCTGTTTTCACACTGGGAGAGCCATAATTAAGCTGTTACTGAATGTGCAGCCATCTTGGAAGTCTGTCAACTCAAAGACTTGGAGTTGAGCTTGTTTCAGGGCTGTTGAACTTGCACCTTTTCTTTGGCACCATCTTTAGACCTGTCTCATATGGCCCCACTATCTTTGTCAGACACTTTGGCCTTCTAGTTGTCTGGACTGATACCCTTCTCGAAGCTTTCCACCTTTTCTACTTCAGGGATGCCCCTTTGGTGCTTCCCACTTCTTTAGGAGGAGTAGATCCAGTCACTGAGTTGGGCTTCTCAGATCTGGCTGAGATCAGAAAGGCTTTCCAGGTTATAGGGAGGATCATTTAATCTCTGCAGAGATTGGACACTCAGACTTCTTCGAGGTTGACTCTATCCCTTGACTCCCTCTCTCCTCTGAGTCAGCTCCATCCACATCCATGAGTCAGAGCCATGGGTCAGGCCTCAAAAACACTGCTCAACTGTGGAATGAATCTTTTGAATAGTCTGATCATAACCGAAAAAAGACATGTAAAATGAGGCACATTGACTCCCCATTGGAGTTTGTCACTTTGTTTATAAACTTGGAAGATCGAGAGGATTCCTCCCAGTCCCCTCCAGAAGATGTCACTTCTGGCAAGATGCTTGAGTTTATGTGGCAGAGGGAATGTTGGCCTAACTATCTACCCTCCCAGGACGAGGAGGTTCTTTTTGTGGTGTATGGCTTGGCCCCAATACTTGTTGACCGGTCTGTCCTGTGAACTGTTTATTTGATCTAGTTGTCAGGAGATTGTGGCCGAAGCTGGACACAAATGAATTTGTGCCTCAGAAACTGGACAAAATTCTTATGGCCTTTAAGGATAGAGCTAAAGGTACCTTGGTTGATTCCAGTAATGTGGCAGTGGGGTGTAAAGGCTTGCCAAAATTTTTTGTTATAGATAGTGTCCCAGACTATGCAGTTAGGTTTGATACTGAGCAGGAATTAGATTGGAAAGAGTATTACTGGCAGATATGTTTTGATGCCAGCAATGCCCCTGGTTTGAATGATAAAGAAAATATTAGTGTTCTTAGAAAGAAAGAGGTTAAGGCACTAATTAGACAGAATTGTCTTTAATTAATTGATGCGAGAAATTAAAATTGATGCTTTAATTGTGTTTGTTATTTAAAATGGGTGTGTGTTTTAAAACATTCAATCTGAAGAAGTCTTTATGTAGACAAAAGTTCTTAGTGGATGTTTTTTATTAAAGCTTGGAGTTCTTTCTTTTTCATTACTCGTTTTTATTACAAATGTGTCAGTGGCTACTATGAAAAAGTTGACTGAATATACAGCTATTGTCCATCTTTCCAGAAAGGAATTCAGGGCTATAAATAGATTAGGGAAGTGGACATATTCTTCTGAGGCTATAGTGCTCAGGACCTTGAACACTCATATGAATTGCTTCCAGAGGGATTTAGAGCAGCAAGTACTTACACTCTGAGAAGACTGTCTAAATCAAACTCCAGGAAACAGAAACTTCACTGAGTAAGATGTTAAATATTACCAACCTACCTCCACATGAAAATAGCCAAACCATCTGGGGATATTCCTTTGCTTCCACCTGCGAGCCGGCCACTTCCAGTTCAGAGCTGTGCCCTACAGTCTCACTGCAGCCCACTTCCCCTCGAGTGTTCACAAAGTACAGGGCCTGTAGCAACAAACATGTGACAACAATGGCTGCGATGCTTCCCCATTTAGATGACTAGCTCCTAGCTACCCAATAATGATATCTTTAGTCTGTGCCAGGGACTACTTGCTCCATTGCTGTCTGTCCTTGGGCATATTCATGAACCACCAGAAGTAAATTGTTCAACTGATACAAACCATTCAGTTCATCAGATGTCACCTAGGCACAACATCCATAGTGCTACTTCCTTCAGACATTAAGGAATGTTATCAAAACTCTCATAGATTCATAGACTGTTACTAGGCTAACAAACCAAGGGGCTTTTGTATGCCTAGCCAAGTTTTCCCGAAACAATGATGATGTCCTTCATCCAAATAGAACATTGAGGGCCAGATGTTAAACTTCCTCTGTCCATGAGGGACATGGATGCCAGGCTCAGTGTAAATTTCCTATTTCCCATCCACTTGCCTAAGTTGTGCTTAAACTGGGTAATAGACAAACTCAGATCACAAGGATGGGAAGCCTGATTTATAGGAGAGGCAGTGTCTGAGACACATATCTGTCTCTCCAGCCTGTTCTGTTTATGTCGCACACAAAATTCAGGTTCTCTAGACCTTGTATTTCTGGTACCCTTTGACTTACAAATATGTAGAAGATTCATAAATGTGGGGTTTGTGGATGTCTTGTAAGTCAGGCGTTGATTACCCCTGAGCAATCTTTATGAGACTGAGTAGAGGGAAAGGGCTTTAAGGCGCTCTGCATAAAACAGATTTGTTACACCTTGTATTCTTTTTTGTAATGATCCTTTGAGGTTGCTCTAGTTGCTGCATATGCCTTGCCAGGTATATACCAAAGGGAGCACTGTATCCTCTGATTGGTCTGATAAGGGCGGAGTACAGTGGGATAAATCTCCTAAACTCCAGTTATCCTATAGCTACTCTGGCCCTCAGGGTTATGGGACTAATGGCTTCATCTATTCTAATGCAGTTTGCTCACTTCCATTTAAGGATTCTGCAGTGGCTTTTAAAAGTTGAGTGGTCTCAGGTTTCTCAGCCTCTTTCGGCCCCTTTTGTCATAACCAGTCTTTTCAAGGAACAGTTACAGTGGTGGCTACATTTTCCCCTGCATTCATTCAAGGAAACCCTTTCTTTTTGAACCACTGGAGGTAGTAGCGACCATGGATGCCTCCTTATTGGGGTGAGTAGGAGGGCATTGCAGGGGAGGATGGTCCAAGTGTTATGGAGTTCAGAAGATGTCAACCTTCACATTAACGTTGTGAAGATTTGGCACTCATCTTTGTGTTGTAGGAACTACAGGACTACGTTTCTCCACTGGTGATTTCTATCTTAACAGACAGTATGACAGTTGTTTGGTACATCAACAAGCAATGGACAACCAAATTTTATCCCTTATGCTGGGAAGTGATGAGGATGTGGCAATAGATGATTACTTCTTAACACTTTCTAATTGCAACCCTCATCCCTGGGAAGATCAGTTGCCTGGCAGACAGGCAAAGCAGATCGTCTTGCTGCTTCATTAGTGGTGTCTCAATCCACCGGTGGAACAACAAATTTTCAGTTGCTGGGGTCAACTTTGCTGCGATCTGTTTGATTCTCCATCCAACACAAAATGTAAGAAGTTTTTTGCCATGATCTCCAGGAGGAACAGTCCTGGGAGATGCTTTGGCTAAGCCATGGCCTCTAGGTCTACTTTGTGCTTATCCCTCTCCCGTACTCTTAATCCCCAGATTTCTGAAGAAAGCCAACAAATGCAAAGCCACTTTGATCCTCATTGCCTCCTTTTGGCCTAAGCAAATTTGGTTCCTACTTCTAAGGCCTCACAACAGGGAGCTTTCATGGATCTTTGACCCCATAGAAGATCTACTTTTCCACCTAACTGGGAAAGCTCACCTGAGCCTTCACAATCTCAGCTTAACTGCTTAGTTTCTGTACATCACTGATGGCCAGAAATTTAGCCTCATCCTGTGATATAGTTAGAATTCTATCTTCTTCCCAGAAGAAATCCACTCGTAAGCTTTATGGTGGGAAGTTAAAATGTTTTGTGATCTGGATGTCTTCACAAGACATTGATCATTGTACTGCTCCAGTTTCAGATATATTATGCTTTCTGGTGAACATGTTTGACTCAAGTTCCAGCTTTTCTAAAATTTAAGTACATTTGGAAACCATTTCAAATTTTCATGCTGGTCACAAGGCCTGCTCCCTGTCTCCTTATAAAGTCTTCATAACCATTTTCAAGGGCATCTTCCTACTCTACCCCCTAATTAGGAAACCAGTGCCTCATTGAGATATCAATTTCATACTAGAAGTGTCATCAAAGTCACCATTTAAGCCAATATCCTCTGCATACTTGGAGTTTCTCTCCTAGAAGTTTGTTATTGGTAGCAGTGACTTCTGTGAAGAAAGTATCCAAATTACTGGTCCTGTCTTATGTACATCCCTATTTAGTTTTTCACAAGGACAGATTGTTCCTCCACTAAACAGACTGATTTATTTAGTAGGTTTTTTAAATCATTTAAATGAAAGTGAACGTATGTTACATGTCCTGGACATAGATAAGCAACTTATATTTTATCCGCATAGAACCAAATTCTTCAGGAAAGACTCTCAGCTCTTTGTCTCCTTTGCAGTCAATAAACTGTGGTCATGAATGTCCAAAGTCAACCACTCTAGGTGGCTTTCAGATTTCTTATGTTTACTTAACTCACAATCGTCTATTGCCATGTAAACCCAAAGCTCATGCCACCACATGGTTTGTCATTTCAGTAGCCTTCTTTATAAATTCAATCGATGAAATTTGTTCAGCGGCAAAATGGTCTTCATTGCATACCTTTGTTAAAGATTCCAAATTATATGCTATATCAAAGTCTAGGACTTCCTTTTGAGTTGTTAGACACTGTCATTAATGCTTAAAAGTCTCCAGATTCTCAGCCTCCTGCTCCTAAGAAACCTGATAGGTTCTTTATGGTTCCTGAGGATTGTCAATTTTTATTTAAATCCCCTTCTGCTGATCCTGCTGTGGTATCAGTCTCTTTTGACAAACCTTCCAAGCTCTTACCCTTTCCCAAACCTTTGCCTTCTGATAAAGATGAATATAAAAACTAAAGCAACCACCACGACTGAATAATCCAGACTGTTAAACTTGAAGCTGAATTTGTTGATTGAATAAAATAGATAAGCGCTTTTGCGTAGGCAAATCTACGCTTCTTCAGATCCTTACAATTTAAAAAAAAAATGATACAAGTTTATACATATATCATGTGACCATTAATTCATTAATTAATCAAATTAACTTCAGATGAAACATCAATTATAAAATCAACCTCTAAAAGAGATAGTTACATTTTATTTAACATTTTATTTAATAGAGCACACATCTAGCACTGGCTTAATGTTGATGTTACTATTAAGTCCAGGTGTTAGATGGGTTCAAAGTCTTAAAATCCACCGCAACTCAATTCTTTCTAAATAGTTATTATGATCTCCTCCTCTTAAATTCAAGTTTACTTGCTGCAGTACCCTAAAATTAAAACTATGCCCTTGCTGTTCTATTATATGTTTCGCTAGGGCATTTTGTGTATTCTTGTTCTTAATATCATATAAATACTGATATATTCTATCTTTTAATCATTTCAGCGTTTTTCCTACATAAAAACTTTGGCAACAATTGCCAACTAGCAAGATAGACTGTATTAGTACTGTTGCACGTGGCATAAAATCTTGGTTCAAATACAATATTCATACTTTTGTGCTGATATTTTTGTTCTTCACAGATCGCTTTACACATTCTGCTTTTCCCACGTGGGAACGTGCCTAAACATTCATAATGTGTGACTGCACCCCTGCCCTTTTCTCCACATAATAAATGCTTTAAGTTTTTATTATTCTTGTAGGAGACGCTAGGTGCTTCACCTACCCATTTCTTTGTTTCTTCATCCATGGTTAAGCGATGCCAATTTTTCCCAATTATACTAGTCATTCTTTTATTATCATTCTGGTGGTGCTACGGTAGCGTTGTCGCCTCACAGTTAGACGTTGTCCCATTCGATTCTCAGCTAGAGCGTCTTCTGTGTGGAGACATGCGTGAATGGGCGTACCTTCGTTGAAGGTTGTGCGTCAGGGCCGGTAACTCGGCACGTAAAAATCTACTGCCAATCATTAGCAGAGTGGAGTTCCACTGTAGTGACCCCTTATCGGGAAAAGCCGAAAGACACAACATTCTGTTATTATCATTCCTGTAGTTAGTTATCAAACGTACTTGGTGTCTTTTGTTCTCATTATTTTAATTTTTATTATCTACTAAAACAGTTGCATCTAATTCGCTTTGTTTTGCTTTCATTCTTGCTCTTTCTAATTCTATTTCTTTATAGCCTCTTGCCAATAACAAACTCTCTAGCATGTCTACTTCTTCTTCCATAACTTGTGGGACATTACAAGTTATTTTTATTCTTTTCATTTGTCCTTCTGCTATGTTATTGAACACATGTCCTGGATGCATACTACTATGATCTAATATACTATTTCTCCAACATTCTTTACGATATAGTTTAGTATTAATATTCCCCTGTCCATCCCTATATATTGTTGCATCTAAATAATTTACTTCTTCATATGAATAAGTCACAGTGAACTTTAAGAATGACGTTGTTGATTCTAAATGCGTTATATACTCTTTTAAGGATTTATCTTGTCCCTCCCAAAACAGAAGAATATCATCTACAAAACGTCTGTATGCAATTATATTTGTACTCAAGATATGACTTTTGAGGTATTGTTTTTCCCAGTGATGAACAACTAAATTTGCATATGAATTTGCGCATGTGGTGCCCATTGCTACAACCCATTGCTGTAGATATAACTGTTGTTCATATATAAAAATATTATTAGACAATACTAAATCTAATAAGGTACATATTAGCATGTTATCTTCATTGCTAACTGTTGTTATAGTGTTAAGTATGTCTCTAATCGCCTCTATGCCATAGTCATTGGGAATCACAGCAAATAAACTCTGTACATCTATTGTAACCATCAAATATTGCTTTCCATCTAATTCATCTTCCTTCTCCCTCATATGGTCCAATAATTGTGTTGTATCTCTAAGAATACTAGGTATACTTCTCGCTATTGGTCCTAGTTTACTTTCTATGTATAATGAGATAGATTCCGTTATCCATCCCCCTCCATCTACTACGGGTCTCATTGGGAGGGTGCTCTAGAGACTTATGAACTTTAGGTGCACCTTTGATGCAAGGTATCATAGGTTTATCTACTAATAAAAAGGTATATAACTGCTCATCTAACTCTACACATAAGCAAATCATATAGGCTATCTCTTACATTTCCTAAAATTCTTTCATAATGAGATCTATGCAATAATTTATAGGTATTTCTGTCGCTTAACATGTCCAACACAGCAGTCTTATAATCTTCATTGTTCATAAGAACTGTTGCTCCGCCCTTATCCGTAGGCCTGATACTTATTTTAGTATTCTTTTGTAGAGAAGTCAAGGCCATTTTCTCTTCTCTACTCATATTATAATAAATGTTTTTACTTTTACAAGTTAAACTGTCATATATATCTCTTTCACATGACTTAACAAATATGTCAACATGTGGTGGTACATTAGGTGTAAACGTACTTTTTCTCTCTTAAATATACACTTATCAGCTACATTATTTTTTTCATCTTTGAAGAACAGTTTTAATGCTAAATTGCGACTAAAAAGTCTCAAATCAGTCAATAAGTCACTCACGTTTATCCCCATTGATGGTATAAAAGTCAAACCTTTGTCTAAAACTTGAATCTCTTCTTTCGTCAATGTATAATTAGACAAATTAATCACAAGTCCATTCATCGCCTCACCCTTCTGTTCGAGGTCTCTCTTTCCACTGAAAATTTCCTTTTTCGCTTTCCTCTGCTCACCGACCCTGACTGTTGGTACGCTCGTGGTTTGGCTGGTAATGGTAAAAAACACTCTATAGTATTGGGTATTGCTTGCTTCGGTCTCGTTCCCAATTCGACCTGAAGTCTTGCTTCCTGATTAGGTGGAGGGGTGGAGCTTCCTTCTATAGTATTCGTTGATATGTCCGACTGCATGCCAATATTCTCATTCAAAAATTCATTGTGTTCCGAAGTGAGAGGTTTATCTGAGCATTGAAACACTTCTGATTGACTGGAACCTCCAGGCATATTAGTAGATGTAGCCATCTGAGGCATTTCTAATTGACTAGAAACTCCAAGCATATTAGTAGATGTAGCTATATTTATTCTCTGAGACTCTTTATTTGTTCTAGACCAAGAAAAGACATTACCAGCAGTAAAGTCTTGATAGTCTCTTTGTAATTTACATTGCTTGATTTGCTTTAGTTTATTCTCATAACAAGAGACATTCACGTACATATTGTTAAGTACATTATTGAATGTTAAACCATAATACTGAATTTTAATGTCTTTATGTTTAATAAGTATCTGTCGCTTGAGTTCATTTTCTTTTGGTACGAAATAGTCTATTATTAATTTAATGTAACGATAGCTAAGATCAAGATTCAATTGTTGCCATTTTTTTAAAAGGTCTGGATGCATATCATCATAGGAGGGCATGCACAACACTCTCATCCCCCTCGGAACTACATGGAAGTGTATGCATGCCTCCATGTGTAATCATTGCCACATAAGTCGCTTATATTTGAATAAATCACTCTCTAACTCTCTTACCACTATTAAAAATCTTGAAAATTCATTGTACTATTCGACATCATGCTTTGATTATTATTTTCCATATTCATCACCAGTAGTGGGTTTTCTTGATTGGCTAACATGATGTTATCCCATCCAGTTTGCATTTTGTTATTCGATGGGATATATTCCAATTCAATGTCTATTTCCTCGGCCATGTGGAGGTGACTGCAGACAAATTAAACTGAGAAAAACAAACTGTTGTCACCACCCAAAGGTTACTGTAGACAAAATCCAATGAATATAAAAACTAAAGCAACCACCACGACTGAATAATCCAGAATGTTAAACTTGAAGCTTAATTTATTGATTGAATAAAATAGATAAGAGCTTTCGCGTAGCCAGATCTACATTTCTTCAGATCCTTAAAATTTTAAAAAATGATACAAGCAAGTTTATATATACATCATGTGACCATTAATTAATCAAATTAACTTCAGATGAAACATCAATTATAAAATCAAACTCTAAAAGAGATAGTTACATTTTATTTAACATTTTATTTAATAGAGCACGCTTAATGTTGATGTTACTATTAAGTCCAGGTGTTAGATGGGCTCAAAGTCTTAAAATCCATCGCAGCTGAATTCTATCTAAATAGTTATTATGATATCCTCCTCTCAAATTCAAGTTTACTTGCTGCAGTACCCTAAAATTAAAACGATGCCCTTCCTGTTCTATTATATGTTTTGCTAGGGCATTTTGTGTTTTCTTGCTCTTAATGTCATATAAGTGCTGATATATTCTATCTTTTAATCGTTTCAGTGTTTTTCCTGCATAAAAACTTTGGCAACAATTGAAACTAGCAAGATAGACTGTATTAGTACTGTTGCACGTGGCATAAAATCTTGGTTCAAATACAAAATTCATATTTGGGTGCTGATATTTTTGTTCTTCACAGATCACTTTACACATTCTGCATTTCCCACATGGGAATGTGCCTAAACGTTCATAATGTGTGACTGCACCCCTACCCTTCTCTCCACATAATAAACACTTTAAGTTTTTATTATTCGTGTAGGATAAGCTAGGTGCTTCACCTACCCATTTCTTTGTTTCTTCATTCATGGTTAAGAGATGCCAATTTTTCCTAATTATATTAGTCATTCTCTTATTATCATTCCTGTAGTTAGTTATAAAACATACTTGGTGTCTCTTGTTCTCATTATTTTTATTTTTATTATATACTAAAACAGTTGCATCTAATTCTCTTTGTTCTACTTTAATTTTTGCTCTTTCTAATTCTATTTCTTTATAGCCTCTTGCCAATAACAAACTCTCTAGCCCCTCTACTTCTTCTTCCATAACTTCTGGGACATTACAAGTTCTTTTTATTTTTTTCATCTGTCCTTCTGCTATGTTATTGAACACATGTCCTGGATGCATGCTACTATGATCTAATATACTATTTTCTCCAACATTCTTTCCGATATAGTTTAGTATTAATATTCCTCTGTCCATTCCTATATATTGTTACATCTAAATAATTTACTTCTTCATATGAATAAGTCGCAGTGAACTTTAAGAATGACGTTGTTGATTCTAAATGTGTTATATACTCTTTTAAGGATTTATCTTGTGCCTCCCAAAACATAAGAATGTCATCTATAAAACGTCTGTATGTAATTATATTTGTACTCAAGACATGACTTTTGAGGTGTTGTTTTTCCCAGTGATTAACAACTAAATTTGCATATGAATTTGCACACTTACCCTTTCCCAAACCTTTGCCTTCTGATAAAGATTGTAGGGCAATGGAAAGGATTAGTAAGAAAGTTTACACTGCTTCTACTTTGGCCTTTCGGGCAGTTACTTTCCAGACTGATATGACCAGGTATGCTCCCGGCCTTGATTGTTCAGGCTTATTAGGTTATTTCTGACCTCCCTGCTTCTGAAGGCTAATCTTCTGCCTTATGTATTTTAGGTTCTGTTTCTCAAGTTGCTCGCCACTCTGTTAAGTGTAGCTATGATGCTGCTTATGCCTCTTCCAGGGCTGTAGGTTTTGGGTCTGTCATCAGTCAATATTCTTGGCTTGGCTATGTTTTCAGTCTTTGCCTGAGGACGTTAAGGTCAAGTTGTTGGTGCTCCTTTAGATAATAAACATCTTTTTGGGATTGCTGCTGACCTGTTTAAGTCTCTTCAAGAGAAAGGCAAAGTATTGCAGGTCTCTCCTATCCCAAAGTTCCAGATGAATTATCCTTTTAGATTAGCTTTTGTTCACAGGCAACCCTGCCAGGTCTCCAAAGGCAGGAAAGGTGGTAGGTGGCCCCCCTGCTAAGGCATCTTAGATTTTTGTGGTCCAGAAGCCTCCTTTATCAGAAAAGCTTGCTTCGCTTTGACAATTTGCCCCCCCCCCTTCTTAAGACCAGGTTCCTTTGTCCCTTATAGCTTTCCCTCTGTCTTGGAAATTGACATCACATCACTTCAAACTCTTGGGTTCTTTCTGTCATCCATCAGTGTTGCTTCATGGTACGGAAATCTCTCGCTCCTTTATTCATAACCACGTCTAGAGCAACTTCCTCATTTCTCAGAGGTCCTAGGGTCCCTGGTGAGCCAAGGAACCATACAAACAATTCCCCTTCTCAATTGGGAAAATGTTTTTTATTCCAGGATGTTCCTGGTTCCTCGAAAGGAGGGCAGTTGGAGACCTGTTCTGGATCTGTCCCCACTCAGCACCTTTCTCTTAATCTTCAAACCCTGTTTCCTGTTTTACTACCCAATGCTTTTCTTGTGTCATTGGATCTGAGGGATGGTTACCTCCGTATCCTTTTTCACCCTCTTTTCTGGAAGTTTTTGCATTTCTCTGTTTCTTCATTTTCAGTTCTCTTTTTTTGCCCTTTGGCCTCTCTACAGCCCCAAGGACATTCACAAAATGCCTAGCTGATGTGATTGCTTTCTGCAGACTCCAAGGTATTCAGATTTTTCCTTACGTAGACAACCTTTTGCTTCAGGTGCCTTCTTCCAATTGCCTGTTACAGGATCTGGAGTCTACCATATCTCTTTTTCAAAGTCTGGGGCTCACTTTCAACTTCTAAAAGTCCCTCCTGACTCCCTCTCAGGATTATGTGTATCGAGGATGCAGGCTTCAGACAGTGCCAGTGTTGGCCCGTTTTCTACTTCCAAAAGTTTTATCATTAACAGCCTTCTTTCAGTTGCTTCTTCCTCTGACTGCCATGCCAGCCAGAGAGTTTCTTGAGACCCTGGGATTTATGGCCTTTTCTATTCCAGTGCTCCCTCTTGCCAGACTTTATATGTGGAAGCTTGGAGAAAGCATATGACAAGGTCCCAAGAAGGTTGATTTGGGCAGTCTTGTGGTGGCTCGAAGTCCCAGAAACATTGGTAGAGTTAGTGCAGGCTGTGGAGAAGGACCCAATGACTCAAGTACAAACAGTGTTTGGTCTCAGAGAGGGGTTTCCAGTTGGAGTGGTTGTGCACCACTATTCATCTCTGAGCCCACTGCTATTATTACTAGTGATGGACTACATTAGCAAACAGGACAGAAGGAACAAATCAACAAAGTTATTATATGCAGACGATGTGGCATTACAGGCAGACTGTGAGCAAGAACTTCACCAAAAAACAGGGAGATGGAATGCAAAACTGAAGCACATGGGATGAATCTAAATACAGATAAGCCAGTGGTAATGGCAGCAAATTGGAAAGATCTGAAGAAGCTGAGAATTGAGATAGAAGGGAAGATAGTGGAACTGGTTAATAGCTTTAAGTATCTGGGAGGGGTGGTTGAGGAGAAGTGAAGTCTGAATGAAGGGGTCAAAGCTAGAATCAGAGGGGCTGCAGCCAACTGGCATAAAGTGTCAGTTGTAGTATATGACAGTAGAATGCCAAAGAAGTTGAAAATTAAGGTGTACAAAACAGTGGTGCAACCAGTACTACTGTATGGTACAGAAACCTGGGCAGTAAAGGCAGAGCAGGTGAGAAAGCTAGAGGTGAAGGAAATGAAGTGTCTGAGAATGATGGTAGAAAGCACACAATGGGACAAATGAAGAATAGAGGACATAAAAGCAGAAGCCAAAGTAACTCCAGTTGCATAAAAGATCAAAGAAGACAGATTACAGTGGCTTGGGCACATGTGCAGAAAAGCAGAGGACAATCTGGCGAAGAATATTTGGAACAGACAGGAAGAAGGTAAGAGGAAATGGGGCATCTAGCAAAGTGGTGGATAGATTGTGTAAGGGAAGACTGAGACAGTGAGGCATGAGTGTTGAAGAAGGCAAGAGTATGGAATTGAATCAAGCGAGATGGCGGCAGTTAACATGACTCCCCAACCCCATTTAGAAAATGGGAAAAAGGGAATTGATGATGATGATATGTAGAAGCTTCAGTGGTACCTCAAGTCAGTTTGGCTGCAGCATTACCACCCTCTGGATTTCAGTGTACCCTTCCCTGTATAAAAAAGGAATTTGAGTGGCGGATTCAATAGCTTGCTTTCATCCAGGCTTACCTTTTCAGCCTCCAGTCCCGTCTCAAGAGCTGTTCACAGATGCAGCAGATGGGGGGGGGGCATCATATGGTCACCTGAAAGTTCATGGTCTCTGCCCCCCACACCCACCTCATCAAAAGTTGGATCATATAAGTATCAAAGAGTTGAGAGCTCTGATTCTGGACCTTCAAGCTTTTCAGACCATGTTCTCTCCAGGCCACTTTAAGGTGTACACAGACAACACTAGAGTGATGTGGTATGTCAGCAATTAGAGAGGCACAAAATCATACCTCCTGTGCAGGATGGCTCTTCAAGCTTGGGAAGTGGCTCTCAGTTATCAGTTAATCTTCAGGCAGTATGCATTTCTTCAGAGCACAGTCTGGTAGTATACTGTCTGAGTAGGTCCAAAACACAGGTTCATGAGTGGATGCTTCACAAAGACATGTTGTTGGACATTGACCATCAATGAGGTATTCCTCAGGTAGATATTTTTGCCTCACTTCTGAAGAGACAGCTCTCTCTGTTCTGTTCCAGGGTGTAATGGCATGTGGCATGGAAGACGGGCACCCTTTCTTTTCCTTGGAAGGGTATGATTCTTTATGCTTTCACTTCTGTTCCTTTACTTCAGAAAGTCCTGCAGAAGATTGAGCTTGACTCCCCAAAAATCTTGCTAGTGACTCCCTTTTGGCCAAGACAGCACTGGTTCCCCCTCTTAATGCATCTGGCCAGGGGCAATCACCACAAGTTACTTCACCGGTTGGACCGCCTCACACAGGACAAGGGGTCTCTCATCCTTCCTCACTTGTCCACTCTTCAACTGACACTGTGAGTGATAGGGCTTTGATCCCTTTCAGACACCTCTTTTCTGGGGATGCTTAAGGTTTTTACAGGAGGCAAGGAAACCCTCAACCAGAAAATCTTATATGTCCAAATGGAAAAGATTTTCTCTCTGGTGCCAAGCTTGTAACCAGGACTCTTTTTCAATGGGAGTCCCTTTGGTCCTCTCTTATTTTTGTGAGTTGCTCCAGTCTGGCCTGACCTGTTTTTCTGTGAAGGCCCATTTGTTAATCATTTCTGCTTGTCTGCCCTTGAATCCTCATTTGGCTTCATGTTTTGAAGTCAAACAATTTCTTAAAGGCATTATGCATCTTAGGCCTCCTAGGAAACCTGTTCCATCTCCTTGAGACCTTTATTTTGATATTCTCCAGTCTCAAACACCATCAACTAACTGCCTGATGATTCATTTCTAATACCTTTTAGACACCTCTTTTATCAGAGGAAGAACAGCAGGTACTAAGGAGGCAAGAAAACCTGTTACTATAGAGTCTTATATGGGCAAATGGAAAATATTTTCTGTTTGGTGAATAGTCAGTAACCAGTGCCCTGTTAGCAATCATGTATCACTGGTGTTCAAAGATGTGTGTCTTTCTAGCCTCTGACCTTTTGTACTCTTCTATTAAGGTCCATCTTACAGCCATTTTACAATGTCTGCCCATGGATCCTTCAAATATTTTATGGTTTTAGTAAAACAGTTTTTGAATGGAGTGTTACACTTGAAACCACCATGCAAACAGGTTGCTCCTTCCTGGGATCTTGACTTTATGCTGGAAGAGTTAACCACATCTCTCTTTAAACCTGCAGGAAAACTCCACCCTCTCATACAGTTTAAATCAATCGTTAGGTTTCTTTTCTCCCTACTTGATGGTTCCAGCATTGTGTAGGTACCATAAAGCTGCTTGTAGTTTTTAAAACTTTTAATGTTAAGTTGTCAATCTCGCCTTCATTCTTGCTTGATGGGTTCGGAGCCGATCCTCGGCTCTGACTCGGCACTTTGCTAAGCTCGAGAGTCACTTTTACCAGCTTGAGGCAGCCCCATATCCCATGATGCAAGGCGGTAAGTACCCAGATCTCGTTTGCCGCTTCGCTGATGAGGTCCTCCTTTTACCAGCTCCTGGTAAGTGTTTAAATTTAAACTGCTTTTAGCCCCTTTTCACTTTAAAACTATTTTTTCTTAGAAATCTTTCATTTTTAGTTAGTTGTAAGCCCCTTTATGACTAAATTTATCCTTCCTCCTTAATTTTTTTAGTCAGGCCTTCCTTCCCTCCCATCCCCCCCTGTCAGGGTGTGTGTGTGTGTGTGTGAGGTTTTTACTGCTTATACTTTAAGTTTAATTGTTTGTTTGGGACTGTGTGTACTGTTTTTGTATCCACTATGTCCAAAGAGCAGAGGGTCTCAGGCTTTAAGAAGTGTGACTTCTGCTGTCAGAAGATGTCTCTGACAGACAGTCACACTTCTTGTTTATACTGCCTGGGACCTCTCCACCTGCAGGACTCCTGTGCAATATGTCACTCTTTTAGCCAGAGAGTCCTGCAGGAAAGGAGAAACAAACTCATCTTAAGGGGACTCCTTAAACCGGAGGGATCCCCGGCCAAATCGGCTTCGGGAAAGCCTTCCAAGTCTAAGGCCCAGGCTTCTGTTCCAAAGCCTTCGGCCTTGGCTCCGACTTTGTCGGAGTCGAGATCGGCTCCGGCTGGAGCCGATCCGACCTTGGCTAAATCTTCGGTACCGATGGCTATCGGTGCCGATACTTCTATGGTCACTTTGGTGTCGGTTCCGAGTACTGGCTCCGACCACCATGTGGCCCAGGCTTCGGTGTCAGCACCGACGGGCTCCGACACCGCTATTTCGATGCCTGCATCGGCTCCGGCTGGAGCCGATGCATCTAGATCTTCTCTCGGAGCCGAAAAGTTATCGGCTTCGACTGGATCAGTGGGTTTGTCGGCTCCGATGGTTCCTTTGAGGAAGAGGTCCAGGTCCCCCTCTTTGGAACCGATTCTGTCGGCTCCGGCCTCACCTCTTCTTTCGGAACGGAGCCATCGGAGCCAATCATCTAGGTCGTCCAGATTATCTGACCATGATTTAGAGAGGGTGGTAAGCAGATTATTAATATCACAGGCACTGGCCCAGATGCTTCATAGTCCGTCTCAACAGACGACTATTAGTCCACACCCCCTTCAAGTTCCTCCTTCGACTCTACAACAGAGTTTGGAGCTGGAGTCTACGGGAATAGTTACGGCTATGGCTGAGGGGCAGATACCCCCTCCTTCTGCACCTTCAGCATCTACTCTTATCTCCTCCTCGAGACCTTCCTTGGAGGGATTCGGTGGTCGGGCTTTCCTGATCTCCTCCGAGGGGGTGAGTGGCATTGGACCCTTGTCCGACCCCGCTCTTCCCCTTGGAGCTTCGGCCTTGGTGAGCTCGGCTCCGACATCTGCCTCGGAGCCTTCCATTTCGGTGGGCCCGGGAGTCCCAGTTTCTTTGGAACGGGTACTCTCAGATCTCCCTTGGAGGGGGGGCCTTTGAGGTGATGAAGAGTGTGCTGGCCACTGGGCTCAGTCAGCAGTCTATTCCCTTAGCTCCTCCCTCTACAGTGCCTGTCGATATCTCTTCCATCTCTCTTGCTCCCGGACCTAGAGATCAACCGCCTCAGGTTTCCCCACTGGGAAGAACCCCCTCTTCCGAGGATTCTCCTGACCAGGACTTGTAAGAGGAAACACCTGGACTCCCCTGAGTCTACCACTTCAGATACTGACTTAGATGAGTCGGAGGGATCCCCAAGATCCCCCTCTGAGGATGTCTCCTTTTCAGACATCCTAGAACTCCTAAAACAGAGGGGAAACTGGCCCTCCATAAATCCCTCCGAGGATGAGTCGGTATACCTAGAGGCGTTTGGATCTCGACCCTCCACCTCCTGGGTGTCTCCACCTTTTGACCCCCTTATGGAGGTTATTGCTCGAAAGGCTTGGGCTGCTCCTGATTCTGTAGAGCCAGTTCCTAGGAGGCCATCTAAATTTATTACAGCCCCTTCTGAAAAGCAATTCCTTACAAAAGGTGTCCCTGTTGATGCCATGGTGGTGGCAGCCGCCACTAAGAAGGAACTTGCAGATCCTTCCGTACCAGTCCATCCTCCTAATAAGGATTCTAGGACCATGGATAGGTATGGGAAGTGGATGTTCTCCTCAGCGACCTTTGCCATGCGTTCGCTGAACTATTTATGTCATTTCACCAGACTCCAAAGGGACATCCTTAAAGAACTAGGTGAAGTAGTGCAGGATCCTACGGCTGCAGGGGCTCAAGAAAAGATTGCTTCTCAGCTAGGAATCCTTAATTCTATAGCTAACTCCTCCATGTGACTGATCTCGTATGCAGCAGATGGAGCGAGTAGAGCCGCGGGTACAGGAGTGGCTCTTAGACGTCAATCCTGGATGCGGCTCTGTAATTTTGCAGATCCCTTTAAGGCGTCCTTCACTAATTCTCCCTTTGATGGGTCAGCATTGTTTGGCCCTCAAGTGAAGGATACATTGACCAGGTGTGAGCAGGACGGCAAGACTCTTTCTGCTGTAGGGGTCCATTTTTCTACCCCCTCTAGACCTTACCCCAAAGGTCAGAAGGGCGGAAAAATGTGGTTCCGTAAATCCCAAGGAGTCACGCCAGACGCACGTGGTCAGTTTACCCCTAGAGGCAGAGGGGGTAATAATAACAGACGCCGCCCTAGAGGCAGAGGGGGTCCACAAAACCAGGGAAGCAGAGAGCCTCTCTCTGACAAGCCCTTCCAGCATCCCTGAGATGTTGCCCGGCTGTCCATCCTTGGATTTCGAATGGTCACACTTCAATCAATTTTGCCCTTCCTAGACAAGGACAACTGGATGTGCTCAATAGACCTTCAGGACACGTACTATCACATAAAAATTCACAGACGCTCCAGAAGGTTTCTCCGCTTTCGGCTGGGGTCTAGTCATTTTCAATTCAGAGCCCTGCCCTTTGGTCTCACTACAGCCCCCAGAGTGTTCACCAAATGTATGACAGTGGTCACGGCTCACCTGAGACGTCAAGGATTCCAGGTGTTTCCGTATCTCGACGACTGGTTCCTTTCAGCCACCACCAGGCATCAACTTCTCCAAGCCAGGGATTACACCCTAAATCTCTGCAGTCAGTTAGGAATTTCGATCAACTACGAAAAATCCTCCTTATTGCCCTGCCAGTCTATTACTTTCATAGGCGCAAACTTAAACACTGTTCGGATGTCAGCAACCCTCACAAACCAAAGAATCTCAGATATCCAAAGTCACGTGTGGATCATCCTTGCCAGCAAAAAGGTGCAAGCCAGAATGGTTCTGAAGGTGTTGGGCCTCATGGCTGCGGCCATTACCCTTCTTTCCTTGGCCCGCTTCTACATGCGTCTTCTTCAATGGATGTTGTTCACCCAGTGGTCTTACCAACAACTTCCCATGCGTCACCAAATCCTGGTGACACAAATTTGCAAGAATCATCTATCATGGTGGATTTCTTCTCCCCAGATTCATCAAGGCAGACCCTTTGTATCCCCGGCCCCGGTAGCCACAGTCACTACGGATGCCTCCCTGATTGGGTGGGGGGTCATTATCAGGGCAGGATGGTTCATGGGACGTGGCAACAGTTCGAATACCACCTGCACATAAATGTCCTAGAGATGAGAGCAGTGCTTTTGACGTTGCAAGCCCTCAACGACTTTCTTCCCTTGGGAACAATTGCAGTTCACACAGACAACATGTCTGTAGTATGGTATATCAACAAACAGGGCAGAACCAAGTCCTACCCCTTGTGTCGAGAAGCTCTCAGACTTTGGCAATGGGCGATCTCCTCTAATCGGTTTCTGGTAGCAACGCATATCCCTGGGAAAACCAACATTCTAGCGGACAGATTGAGCAGAGCTATTCTCATGCCTCACTAGTGGTCTCTCAAACAATCTATAGTGGAGGAGATTTTTCTAGAATGGGGCCGCCCATGTTGCGATCTTTTTGCTACTCCCCAAAACAGCAAATGCCCAGACTTCTTTTCTCTCTTCCCACTGCCAGGCCATCCCCCCAGAGACGCTCTAACCCAGGATTGGCCCCAGGGACTTCTTTATGCCTTTCCTCCTTTTCCCTTGATTCCACAAGTACTCCAGAAAGCCACCGTTTTGAGAGCCAAAATGATTCTCATTGCTCCCTATTGGCCTCGACAGATTTGGTTTCCGTTCCTCCATCGTCACCTATTGGTGCAGCCGTGGCATCTGGACCCAGTGCCAGACCTTCTGATTCACCAATCGGGTCAGCTGCATCGGTCTATCCCTTCTCTCAACCTCACAGCTTGGTTGCTCCACTTCCTTCCTTAGCCAGGCTTCCTATGATCTCTAATCCTGTTAGGGATATCATAGTGGCTTCCCTTAAATCCTCTACTAGAAGGATTTATACCAGCAAGTGGAAACGCTTCTCTTGTTGGGCAAGAGCTAAAAATATAGATCCCTTTACTGCCCCTGTTCATGCAGTTTTGGATTTCTTAGCGGATATCTTTCACTCGGGCTCTTCATCTTCCACGGTCAAAGTTCAGTTGGCTGCTATCTCGAACTTTCATGTTGGGTTTGCAGATCACATCATTATGTCCCACAGGCTTTGTAGAGCTTTTCTAAAAGGAATTTTTCTCCTTAAACCTCCAGTCAGGAGTCCTCCTCCTCAATGGGACCTAAATCTAGTGCTGACATCCTTAATTCTTCCTCCCTTCGAGCCAGCTGTTTCATGTTCCCTGAAGATTCTTTCATGGAAAACACTCTTTCTTGCTGCTATTACCTCAGCAAGGAGAGTGTCAGAACTTCACGCTCTCTCTGTTCGTCCCCCTTATTTGGTCTTCCACAAAGACAGGGTATCCTTGAGAACTAATCCAACCTTTTTGCCTAAGGTGGCCTCGAAAAATAATTTGAACCAATCTATTGACCTCCCTGTATTTTTCCCTAATTACTCAAACAGATCGGAACAAAAATTACATTATCTTGATGTTCACCACCAACTCAGACATTATTTGGACAGAACAAAACAATTCAGGAAATCCGATCAGCTCTTTCTTTCTTATGCTGAAAATAAGAAAGGCCTTCCTGTCTCCAAAGTGACCTTATCTAGATGGCTTTCTTCCACCATCTCCGAAATCTATCAGCTCAGGGGAAAACAGCTGTGCTCAAAACCGAAAGCGCATTCAACCAGAAGCTTAGCCACTTCCACAGCTTTTCAGGCTAGACTTCCATTAGACACTATTTGTGCAGCAGCCACTTGGACCACTCCTCATACCTTTGTTTCTCATTACAAATTGGATTTGGCCTCCAGGGATAGAGCCAGTTTTGGCTCTACAGTTCTCAAGAGTCTTTTCCAGTGAGCCACCCAGGATAGAGATGCTAGGGACGCGGTCCCATCAAGCAAGAATGAAGGCGAGATTGACAACTTAACATTGAGAAGTTATGTACCTACCATAACGTTCCATGTTAGTTGTCTTTTCTCGCCTTCTTTCTTGCGACCCTCCCTCCTGCCCCCTGGCCTGGACAGACCTTTTTCTCTCCCTATATGGAAGATTGCTTCTTAAGACCAGCTAGTTGTCTGGTCTTCCTTATAGCCCATCCTTTAGGCTTTTTGCCTTTCTTTCCTCCTGGGAAGTTTTTTGTGCTAGGTGTTATTGCCTTTAGGTACCAAACGAGATCTGGGTACTTACCGCCTTGCATCATGGGATATGGGGCTGCCTCGAGCTGGTAAAAGTGACTCTCGAGCTTTGCAAAGTGCCGAGTCGGAGCCGAGGATCGGCTCTGAACCCATCAAGCAAGAAAGAAGGCGAGGGAAGACAACTAACATGGAACATTATGGTAGGTACATAACTTCTCATTTCCTTGCATTGGAGTCAAAGGAAGGGAAAGCCCACCTACTTTTTTTTTTAAACTCAACTTCTCACTCACTTTGCAGAGAAATTTGTCTCCACCTGCATGACACATCATAGACACAGTTAAATGTGTAGTTTACCCTGTCAGGTACTGCTGTCAGTCTTAGATGGGCAATAAATCCTGCTAATGTCAGGAACACATCAGCTGATATAAAAAAGACAGAAAGCTGTGGAACTGTTTTTCACTGTTTCTATTGCAGGGGGGAGGGGAACTTATCACTCCCCTTTTATAGCAAAACAAAGTAATTAGATCAGTCAGGGGTTTAAAGACAATTGACAAGTCTTCTGACAAATTTACATAAGCAGCAACACAGTATTGACATGATAAGCCTTAAATGTTGTTTATAATAGTTTATATGTTAAGATAACGTAAATGTAGTATCAAAGATTTCTGTGACATTTAGAGAAAAATCAGAAAATATTTTTTCTTGTAACGTATCAATTCATTTAGTGTGTTCAAGCCCCCCCCCCCCCCCCCCACACACACACACACACAGGTCAGAACTGCACAAAGAGTCAGATGGCAACCCTATCAACTAGGTGCACTGATACTCTTCATAAAAAAGGTCTTTTATACTTTTTTATGACATCCTTCTAGAGGGGTATGCATGTCTGGTACATGCAGATCCATTGTGAGAGATTCCCACTGACTTTGAGTCAGTCCTTAAATTGTTAGAATGCAACCATAATATACAGCTGAATTTACTTTAACATACATTTACTATGTGCTCTTGCATTAAAAACACTAAGAAAAGGAAATCAGAAGTACTTAACTGTGTTTAAATTCACGCACACACACACACACACACACACACACTCTCATATGCTTTTGCACACATACACATATACAGAAACCCACACACACACTAGTGTGTGTGCGTGCGCATGCACGGGCAGTATATATGCATACAATGAATTATTTATAATAAACAACATGGTATAGTTAAGCATTATTAATGTATACATTGTGGTGCAGCAGCAGCATTGTTTACTTAGAGCAAGAGGTTCTCTGGTTTGATTCTCGGCTGGGATGCCTTCTGCGTGGAGTCTGCATTTCCTCTCTGCATTCGTGTGGGCTTCCTCAGGCTGCCCCAGTTTCCTCCCACATTACAAAGACATGCTTCTGGAGCATTTCTTCTTGGGCCTCCATTGAAAATTGGCTTCATTTCAAGTCGAACTTTCCGGTAAACAAATGCTAAATAAATAAAGCAAATAAAAATAGTAAATGCTGCTCAGTGATTTACTTGGATACTGCCCCACATTGGCTATGTGTTGCACATGCAGTCTTGGTCATTGTCTTTATGTCAGTATTTTTTTTTCTTTGTATTGCTAAGTGCATTTAATAATTATTATTATCTTTGCCAATGTAGGCTAGGTGGCTGAAAAGGGTCCAGGGACCAGTTCAATTTCCTGATTAGCAAAGTATATATAAATATGAAATAGAAAAAAGGAGGGTGAACATGACAGAAATAATTGAGGAACTATTTATTTTTTTATTTTACATTACATTTGTTTACCGGGATGTTCCGACGGGGACAGTGCCCATTTTCAGCGGAGGCCCGGGGAGAAAAGCTCCAACTTTACTTTAATCACCTAGTAAAGCACATTTTAAGTGTGCATCATTCAAAAGAGAGAAAAATCCTCACACTGAAGGCATTGGGAAGTAGTAGACAGACTAAGTTTAGAGTCCTACTACTTGTCATTTGTAAATGTAAAGCAAGGATCAATTACTGCAGTGAGAGTTTTCACACCTCAGCATGAGAGTGTGGGGGAGAGTTTGTCAAATCTTTTAGGACTACAAAAGAGTCCTCTTACAAAAACCTGTTATTCATCTGCTTTCTTTTGCTACAAGTAGCTAATGGCTATTTATAGCACAGAACAAGCTCTGACAGACACATAAATGAGGCTCAGTCAGGTAAACACAGAAGCAACTCTGTTACAGAAGGTGTGTTTAGATTATAGTGTTTCACAGTACTGCCATTCAGTCTTAATGGCATGAGAAAACAGCACCACTTCCTTATGTCTAGCATGAGTCATATAAAGAGGACTTGAAGTGTATTCTGGGAAGAAGGAATGAAAGCAAGAAAACAAGATCACGTTACCAAGGCAGGCCTAATCATCCGTCAATTTGAGAGAAACACATAAAAACTGTAAAAGAAGCACTTGGAGTCATTTTGAGGCATTAAAATAGCTCAAAAACAAAAATACAATGAAAAAATGTTTTTTGAGTTCTAAGGTAGAATTTTCCTTTAAGGCTCATTACATGGAAGTCTGTTCTTCTCATTGCGCTAACATTTGCAAGAAGGGTATCTGAGTTGGAAGCTGTTATGGTAGGAGAGTCCTGTGTGGTCTTCTATAGTGATAGGTATGATTAAAAATAAATCCCTCATTCAGACTCATGGTTGTTTCAGAGTTTACTTTAAATCATAGTATCAGTCTCCCAGTGTTTTTTCATGACCCTCAGAACCAGAGAGAGATGATTCTACACACTCTGGATGCACATAGGCAGCTCGGGAGCTATTTTGACAGAACTAAGTTCTTTAGAAATGCTGATTAACTATTTATTTCTAATGTTAGGTGTAAGAAAGGACAACCTGTGTAAAAACAGACCATTTAAAATTGTTTGTCTTCTGCTGTTGCCTTTTATTATGCCCTCCTCCAATGGTAAACCCGTTCCAGTTAGTATCAAGGCTTGTTCTATGAGGACCTTGTCTTCTTAGATTACACATTGGAAAGGGGTTTGCATTCTAAAGGCAGCTACATAGTCCTATGTAATACCTTTACAAGGCAATCAAATTGTATTTTTTTCTCTAGATCCAGGACTGGTTTTGTAGGATCATTCTCCAGGGCTTCTTGGATCCATATACTTCCTCCTGCCAAGTTGGAATGGCCTTGGCAAATCAATCCCATATACCCTAAAGGCTACTGCAGCAGTGGGAATAATGATCATAGTACAGTAGTGTAAGCTACACTTATCCGTAACACTAGATGTTCAATTGCCTACTGCTTCAGTAGCTGTATCCACCCTCCATCCTTGCTGGGAAATAGTTTGTTCATTATTTCTTATTTGTTTAGTTAAGGATGACAAAGCTACTACTTAATGTTTAGACAGGAAGGTCCTGAAGAGTTTCCACTCTAACCCCTGATGTTCCCTCCTCAGGGCTGACCAATCAGCAGTCAGAGCAGAAGTGTTGGAGGAAGCCAGAGCTTTTGGAAGCTGGCCAGTGGTTGTGCCTTGGGCAAGACTTAACTCATACAGCCTAAAGGCTACTGCAGCAGTGAGGAATTTGAATATCTACTGTTATGCCTAAATGCAACTTGCACAACTGTACTGAATTCGAAGTAAAGATCATTGTGCACAAACATTAACATGAAACAAGTTAGGGAGATTGAGCAATATTAATAAAGTAAAACAAAAAGAAGATTTATATGGTAGGTATACCTTTAAAGACATATAAAGAGAAAGAACTGGTGTATATTTACCATGTAATAAATTCAAATCAGGTTTTAAAAAAGCAAATGCAACAAACTTATTTCGAGAAGAATGCAATCTAGCATAATGCTAAGTTTTTCCTTTATCTTGGTAGACAAATATTTGGAGCCCTATCATTTATTTTGGAATTAGATCTGTTTACTTTTCAGATGGTATTGGTTAACTGAATAAAAGGTGTTTGAAGTGGTATACCATTATAGTAGGTTTTATAAGGTTGGGCATGGTTGAATGTGCAATAGTTTGTGGCAGAAGATATTTGCAGGTAGTTAGGATTTGTCTCTAGAAACATCCAATTTAATTGTGTAAGTACTTTACAGTGACTAATGTCTATTTTTTTGGCTTGCACCACATTTTTGTAAGAGAACATTTTGAAAATACTGTCATCTATGGTTTCCAGTTGTCATTGCACCACAAAGGAGTTTGTGCAGTATTAGAGCATCTGAGATCATTTTCCCTGAGTCAAGACTTCTCTATAAAGCTTCTAGCTTTTATGTAGGTTCTTTGTGGTAATATTAATGTGTTCCTAGAAGTTAAGTTTATGATCATTTGTAATTCCCTGGTATTTCCGCTTTTGCTCTTTTTTGTAGTTTTGATGATTCTTTGGTGGTTAGAGTCATTTTGTTGTTATAAACTACAACTGAATTATTCTTTTCATTTAGAATTGGGTTAGTCTTAGTGATTAGACAAGACCTCCTTGTAGTACAGAGATGAGGATCTCCTGATCTCTTGCAGGGTGCAGTTATGTCATCACCAAATTGTATAATCTGGATTTCATTAGTATCCTGCTATATTTTGTTGATATATTAAATAGCAAGGGCTTGAGTACTTATCCCTAAGAAACGCCACTACTTGTTGTGAATGCACGAGGCAATTTTGTTTTCCCACAGGACTGCTGTGTTGTTATCTTTCTGGTTGTCTATAAACCAATTTTGGACTCTTGTAGAATATCCCAGGTTCTGTTTTCTTAGCAGCAAGTGGTGGTTAATTGTATCACTTGCCATAGAAAAATCTAACAAAACTATAGCAGAGGTTATATCATTTTCTTTTGCTAGTTACTGTGCTATATCAGCAAGATGTAATAGCGTTTATGTGCTGTGTCTTGACCTGAAAATTTCTTGTGTTTTCATAATGGGGTTATGCTTTGTTAGGTAGTTCATGAGTTGTATAAATATATATATATATATATATATATATATATATATATACATACATATATATATATATATATATATATATATATATATATATGTATATATATATATACTACATGTTCGAGTATCTTGGGCAGAGGGCTCAGTATAGCTATGTTTTGCAGTTTTCAGTTGTATTTTATTCTTTGCCCTTCTACATTGGCATAGTTTTAGCTCGTTTCCGGATGTCTAGGAAGAATCCTTCACTAAGGTTTCCATGTATTTGTGTAGTTAACATTGTCATGATGAAAAGTGCTGATCTCTTCAGATGTACTTCCATATCACTGTTGCAGGATTCATCACCTATGGGATCTCCTGCCAAGGATAGTCCTATGCCCAGCCAGTATACCAAAGCCTTTACATACTCCTAGACTCGTATGTCAGCTGTATGCTCCCTGCCCTTGCGTACGGAATAAAGGTGATGTACGTATGCTGAATACTCAAGAACTTCTTTGCTGCCACTCCAAACACCACAGTTGAATGTCAGTCTGAATGCCATTCACTGAGCTAGTTTCTACCGAGCCAGTTACAGATAAGTGCCCCATTGGGATTCCTTTCTTGTCTTTTCTTATTTGTTTACTGTTTACTTAGGGTTCTTATCATCGAGGAAGGGAAAATGTCATAAGAACTGTTATGAGAAGTGTTTTTTTTTGTCTAGGCTAGGTGCTTCCCATGATCATACCCAATGTACAATTTGTCAGGCTTTTCTGCCTAAAACTCTTCACAGCCATCTGTCCTTTCTTTCTGTTTGTCTTAACAGGTTCTCATGTCCATCAGGCTTTCCCTGTCTCTCCCTGTCTGGCAACAGATAACTTCAGAGTCTTTGAGTTCTGTCCATTATCTGTCATGGTTATTTTATGGTATGAAAATCATTTCCCCCATTCTCAGATATTCCTCAGTCTCCTCCAGTCCAGCTTTCTCATTTCTCTGGAGTTCTGCAGGATTTACTGGATCAGGCCACCATTCAGCTGGTTCCTGTATATCGTAGGGGAACAGAGTTTTACCCCAGACTATTTCTGGTCCCTAGAAAAGGGGGATCCTTGAGAATGCCCCTAGATCTTTCCTTCCTAAATACTTTTTTGAAGATTTCCTCCTTTCTGATGCTATCCCTTTAGAGTCTGTTTCTTTTCTTACTTCCACAGGCTTTTCTGTTATCACTTGACCTAAAGGATGCTTATCTTCTTATTCCCATTCAGCATCTATTCAAGAGGTTTTTACGTTTCTGTTTCTTCCTCACATTTTCACTTCTGTGCTTTGCACTTTGGTCTTTCTATGTCCCTAAAGGTGTTCGCCAAATGTCTGGCCCATGTCATAACCCTTTGCAGGCTTCAAGTTATCCACATATTCCCAATTCCGAAAGATTGGCTTCTTCCATCTCCCTCCTAGTCCAGTCTTTTTTCAGGATTTGAACTTCACCATGCTTTTTTTTGCACAGTCTAGAGTTCACCATCAGTCTGAAGAGGACCAATTTAATTGCTTCTCCAGACCACATTTTCTGTGATGGAGAATTCAGACCATACCAATGTTGGGCTTTTTTTTCCATCTTCCAGGGTTCTTTTTCTGATAATCTACTTCCAGTCTCCACTTCCTCTTTCTATCATTGCTGCAAAGGAATTTCACAGAATCCTGGGGTTCATGGCATCAACTATTCCCATGCTCCCCCTTGCCAAGATTCACATGAGAAAACTTCAGTAGCACCTGAAGATAGTATGGCTCCAGCATTGTCATCCTCAAGACCTAGAGTTTATAAGAGCTCGCCTCAGTACAATCATTTGTGTAACCTCTCTACCTACTCACAGACTACAAAAAGTAAGGTCTCAAGTACAATTTATCATATCCAAAGACAAAGTTTCCACTCTTCTTGTCTTCCAAGCTTTAGGGTCTGTAGCAGTGTCTGTTACCTTAGTACCTCTGGCAGGATTTCACATGAGGCTACTTCAGTGGCTCTTAGCTGCACAATGGATGACTTATCCCATTTTAATAACAAGTCACTGCAAGGAGGATCTATATTGGTGGATGCAGTCAGAGGAAATTCTTCTGGGCCATCCCTTTATTTCTTCCCAGCCCAAGGCCATAGTGACCACGAATGCCTCCCAGATCGGGTGGGGGCATTACCTGGGGAAGAACAGCCCAAAGCACTTGGTCTCCACAAGAGGCCAATTTGCACATCAGTGTCCTGGAATTGAGGGCAGTGCTTTTAGCACTGCAAGCCTTTCAACCTGCCCTCCCTCCCTCTAGGGATAGTTGCAGTTCAATAAGACAACATGTCAGTGATTTGGTACATCAGCAAACAGGGTGGAATCAGATCTTACTCCCTGTGCCAGGAAGCTTTCAGAATATGGCAGTGGGCAATATCTTCCAACCGCTTTCTAGTTGCAACGAATTCCCAGGAAGCTCCAGCATGATAGCGGACAAACTGAGCATATGCATTCTCCTTCCTCGTGAAATGTCTTTCAGTCCCAAAGTGGCTATGGAAATTTTTCGTCAACAAATGCATCAGCTATTTTGCCCTAATACCCCCCTCAGGGGGGGTCCCCGAGAGATGCTGTCCTTCTCGATTGGTGCTCTGGTCTTCTCTATGACTTTCCCCTCATTCCCCTTTTCTTGAAGAAAGCCCAAAGGTTGAGAAGCAAAGTGATCCTCATTGCACCCTTTTGGCCCCGATAAGTCTGGTTCCCCTTTCTTTGGCCTCACCTGATTCACTATCCATGCATTCTGGACCCAGTTCCAGACCTGCTGTCTCACCCGCAGGGACTAGTGCATCCCAAGTATCACAGTCTCAAGCTGACAGCTTGGTTTCTCCAGTTCCATTAGTTTCCAGGCAGAGTAACATAGCTTATAAAAAACCACAGAAAGCAAAAAAATAAAAATAAAACCACAAACCAGTGACCCAATAAAATGAAGTTGTATTCATTCTCTGACATCTCGGCTAGTTTGCCTTCAAGGAGAACACACACACACTAAAACAATCACTGTAAATACTGCATCTAATCAAGTTAATAACAATCAATTAAATAATTAAACATTTAAAGAAGAAATCTCCAGTTTAATTCCAAATTCAAACCGTTTGGTATCAAAGTACCGAATTTGAGAATATAAAGGGCTTCTTTATAAAGAAGCCTATTTTTAAAACATACATTAGAAAAAGCATATTTCATTGGCTCAACTTTTTCCAAAATTGTCCCCCTTAAACCAGTGGAAATGCCTTGATGTACTTGATGGAAATGTGTTGCTACAGAACTATTTATAGTGATTGTTTTAGTGTGTGTGTATTCTCCTTGAAGGCAAACTAGCTGAGATGTCAGAGAACGAATACATCTTCATTTTATTGGGCCACTGGTTTGTGGTTTTATTTTTATTAGAGTAACATAGCTTGCCCAGCACAAAAAAATTCTTCTGGCTTCTCATAAACCATCCACCAGAAAGCTCTCTCATAGCAAATTAAAGAGATTTTCAGTTTGGGCCTGTACAAATAATCTAGACTGCTTTTTTGCACCTGTTGAGAAAATTTTAGAATTTTTAGCCTCCCTTTTTGATCAAGGAGCTTCTGCTTCCACCGTTAAAGTTCACTTAGCAGCCATTTCTAATTTCCACAATGGCTAAGATGACCATTCTTTAATTTCCAATTGCTTATGCAGAGTTTTTCTTAAAGGTGGCTTGCTTCTAAAGCCCCCATTCAGGGACCCTATTGCTTAATGGAATCTGACCCTGGTTTTGCAATCCTTGGTACTCCTTCCCTTTGAACCAGCAACGACTTGCCATCTCAAATTTCTGTAGTGGAAAACTCTTTTTCTAGTAGCCATTACTTCTGCCAGGAGTGTTTCGTTGAGAACCAACCCTTGCTTCCTAAGGTGTTCTCAGAATCTAATATTAATCAAACTATTGATTTGCCCGTTTTCTTCCCCAGTTTCTCCAATAAAGGTGAATATCACTTGCATTTACTGGATGTACACAGACAATAACGTTTCTACCTTGACAGGACTAGAGTCTAGAAAACTGGACCAGTTATTTGTTTCCTTTTCAGGTCTAACTCTGGGAAAACCTGTCTTAAAAGTTAACTTATCAAGATGGCTAAGAGTTTGTGTTACCTTCATTTATAATCATAACAATCATAACAACCATAAGTTATCTGCACCTGTAAAAGAACATTCCACCAGATCAATAGCCATGTCAGCTGTTTTTTTTCCACTCCAAGGCATCCATGGATGAAATATGTGCAGCTCCAACATGGGCTACTCCACATACCTTTATCACTGATTACAAATTGGACATGGTCTCCAGGGGAAGCGCATCCTTGGCTCTGTGGTTCTCAGGAATATCCTTCCATCAGACCATCCAGGACCTAAAGTAGCAGAATGATTGAAGATAGACAACGTCAGATAAAGAACTTATGTACTCACCATAACATTCCATCTGTGTTGTCGATCTTTATTCATTTTTGACATCCCACCCTCCTTCCCCCTCCTACAGATTTCTTTGAGGATTGGACACTTGCTCTGGGAACCTATAGGTTTCACCTTGGACATGGCTTCTACCTTTGTATATATGTAATTCTGCTGTACTATTTGGCTGCAAACTCGATCTGAGGTAATGGAAGAGGGGCATTGTGGGTAGAGTATTAGCTCAAGAGTTTTTTGGCTGGCATGAGCTGTATAATGGCGAGTCCCATTGGTCAAGAATGAATGAAGATTGACAACAAAGATTGAACATTACGGTGAGTGTATAACTTCTTTTTAGTTCACCCTGCAGGCTCACTCCGCTCCCCTACCCTGCCCCCAAATCCCACCCACCCCAGTACCTCTACATTTATCCCCCCTATCCGTCCCTCCCCCTCCTCCAATCAATCCTAACTCTCCTGTCCTCTCCCCTTCCTCTTTCTAACCACTCCCCCCATTACCAACACCCCAACACATCTCTTTTCTACTTTCCTCTAACTGACCACTACTACCATGCTCTCCCTTCCTCGCAAGATCCTTCTCCTCTCTTCCTTCCTTTTCCTTCTAATATCTCTATACCTAATCACTTGCTATACTCATGTCCAGTTACGCCCCCCTCCTCTTACTCCCCAACACCACCTTACCTCCCATTACCACATCTCAGCTTCTTTAGTTCCCTCCTACCCAATCCTCCTCCTGAAAGTAAAGCTTTTTCCAAGCTCAAATGAAAACCTTAAATATAAACCACACATCTACCAGCCTCCTCTCTCTAAATACAAAACTAATAAACACCTCCTCCACCCCACATTCATTCACTTGGCTGGAGATATTCACTTCAACCCAGGTCCTACTTTCCATCCTACAAATCTCCCTAGCACCAACAAGAAATCCACGAACAAAAACCTCAAATTCCTCACCATCAATGCCCAAAGCTTAAAAAATAAACTATCCCTCTTCCATGCCTGGCTCAACCATAACTCTCCTGATATAGCAGCTATCACTGAAACCTGGCTAAAACCTCACATTAATGACACTGAGTTCCTACCCCCAGGATTCCATTCTCTCCGATCTGACCAACCTAATAGAAGAGGTGGTGGCGTTGCTGTAATCTACTCCAACCTCTTGTCCATTACTCCCTACCCTAACCCCATCCCTTCTTTCAATAATACTGAACTAGTAATTGGCTTAGTAAAAATGAACAACCATAAAAGTATCTGCATCATTTGTCTCTATATCCCTCCAGGCAACAATACCAATACATTAGAAGACATCCTGTCCTGGACTTCCTCCAATATTAAGCTAGAAACCTTCATTTTGGGTGATGTAAATATTGATTGGGGAAAGATCTCGTAACCCAAATCCCACAATAACTATCAACCTGTTTAACTTCTCCCAACTTATTAACTCCATTACCAGACCTAACAAAGCTAATCCCCTGGCTCCATACTTGACTGGATTCTAGTATCTCATCCAAACAAAGTTATAAAATCTGGTATCACTCCTGACCCTTTAGGAGACCACCTCCCTGCCTACTCCATTCGAGCTACTCCCACCTCCCCACACTCTCACCACTACACTCACACTCAAAACCTCTCTAACTTCAACCCTACTTCTTTCTCTGACTCTCTTAAACTCACCAACTGGAACCCTCTAAAAATATTACCATTAGACAAAGCCGTCAACTATTTCATTTCAACATTCTTAACAGTCCTTAACTCTCTAGCTCCAACAAGAACAAAAAGAGTTAAAGCAAATACCACCCCTTGGCTCACCAAAGACACAAAAAAGTTAATGCTCCAAAGAGATAAAACCTGGAAGTCCTACTTTAAACACAAGCAACCCAAAATATTCCTCAAGTATAAGCAGTTAAGAAACCTAACCAAGAAACAAGTCATTAAAGATAAAAAGTCTTACTACATCAAACTTCAAGAAAACCATGCTAGAAACCCCAAACAATTCTGGAATTCCATCAATTCCCTCCTCAGACCTGGTACTAAAAACAACCCCTGTCCAGATACCAGCAAATCTGACCTTGAAATAGCCTCACTATTTAATTCCTTCTTCACCTCTTCCATCGCTGAGCTAACCAAGACATTTACTAACAATCACCTTCCTCCCTTCCCTGCTCAGTCTTCCATAACCTGCTCCCCCCCTCTTTCAAACTCAAACCAGTATCTACCGACCAAATAAAGAAACTTCTATATAAACTAAAGCCCTGCTCCAATGCCCCTGATAACATTCCATCCTCCTTCCTAAAAATAGCTTCTGACTCTATTGCTCTACCTATCAGCATCCTAATTAATAGGTCATTACTTGAATCCTACGTACCTAAACTATGGCGTACTGCTTACATTCTACCTCTCCACAAAGGCAGCAAAAATTTTATTGCTCAAATTTCCGCCCTATAGCCATTCTCTCCCCTATCTCCAAAATCCTAGAAAAATGTATCCACCTGCAACTCCTGCCATTCCTTACCAAGCACCAACTTCTCTCTCCTACCCAACACGGCTTCCGCCCAGGACACAGTACTAACACCGCCCTTCTCTCCTTCTTGCACTCTGTCAATTCAGCTCGTGACTCCGGTAATATAGTATCCACTGTCCTACTAGATTTATCCAAAGCTTTTGACACCATCTCTCACACCCACTTTCTAAATCACCTATCTAATCTCAACCTTTGCCCAAAGACTCTTTCCTGGTTCTCCAGCTACCTTTCAAACAGATCCCAAGCTGTGAGATGGGGCCAAGCCACCTCTACTTTTCTTCCTACCCCTACCGGAGTACCTCAAGGTTCCATACTCGGCCCATTACTATTCAATATCTTTATTAATTACTTCCACAAAGCCATCCCTAAAACCAAAATTATGCAATATGCTGATGATTCCACATTGATCTGCTCTGCCTCTAACCTAACAGACCTCCAAGCCCTAACTCAAAGTGCCTTCTCAACCACTGAAAACTGGATGCTACAAAATCATCTCTCCCTAAATGCTAACAAAACTAAGATCCTCCTTTTCTCCCCCTCTAAATCCTCCTCCCTTGATAAAAACTCATTTTGAATTACCAGCTTTAGTAACTCCTCTATCGAGATTGTACCCTCCACCAAACTTCTCGGTGTTACAATCGATGGTCAACTAAAATTTAAAACCCATATCCAGCTAAACATCAAAAAAAAACACATAAAACTAGGTTTACTGTATAGAAACAACCACTTCCTTTCTCCTCATTCCAGACAAACCCTTGCCTCTACCTACCTCCTTCCCTCCCTCTTCTACAAAGCCCCCCTGCTCACTAATCTTTCATCCACACTTACCGCCAAATTGGAACTATGCTACAACAAAATCTCTAGATTTGCCACAAACGCCAAATCCTCTTCTCATCACTGCTCCTCCCTTCACTCTCTTAACTGGCTTGAACTTCCCAATCAACTTAACCTCCTCCAAATTACCACAGCCTTCAAACTATTGGTACATCCTTCTAACTGCCCTGCTCTTTCTAATATTCTACAACCTTATACCCCCCTTAGACCACTTAGATCTTCTCAACAAAACCTGATCGCAGTTCAAAAACCCCAGCGCCCTGCAGGTCAGCTTCTCTTATCCTTTACCCTAGCTAAAAAATGGAATGCCCTGCCTTCGTCACTAAGGACATGTACCAACCTTAATAACTTCAAAACTCAACTTCATTCCTACCTCTATCTAAACAGAATTTGCAACTGCACACTTCAGCCTACAACTCTTAAACTACCTTCTCCCTTTACTCCAGGCTAACCTCCCCCTATTCACCTTCCTATTCCTTTCTAAAAATTATTTAGCTTAGGGAACAAAACAGTAAAACTTGTATTTTCATTATGTAAGCCTTTTTCCTCCTTAACAATAATTGAAATTGTTAGTGTTTGTTATTTTGTAACTACCTGTTATCTGTAATACATACTGTCTATGACTTTGCATGTTAATTGAAACTGTTTTGTAATCAAAATATTTAATTGTTGTATTTCCTTGTTGGAGCTTTTCTCCCTGGGCCTCCACTGAAAATGGGCCCCCAAGCCCAGTGGACCTCCCCGGTAATCAAACTGAAATAATAAAATAAATAAATAAATAATACTGAGTTAACCAAAAAGGTATATTTGGGCAAGCCCTTCAGAGCTTTTCTGCCATTGAAGAAAGCACTGCTCTGCAGGCTTTCGAGCATCAACTGCCTTCTATTGCTGTTCATTTGCTGGGCAGATAAGTTCCCTTTGGGGAAAAACCTTCTGCAAAAAAACTGTTTTAATGTTCTTTCCTGCTTAGGAAAGGTATTTATAAGCTCAGAGTTTGTGTTTTAACGGAATATCGTGAAACTTAAGTTTCATTTTAAAAGGGAGTTCTTGTTGTCAGTTTAAAAGTTGTTCAGAGTAGTTGAAAAACATTTCTTTCTGTGGAGAAATTATGCTTATATTACTTTTTTGGCTGGCAGAGTATTTAAAGTGCTTTTTTTTGCTGTATTTTTTAAGTAAAAAGTGATTTTTTATGACTTTGTTTTTACCGGCTTATGCTGTTTGGTTTCCCTGGGAAAGAGGCACCATTTTCAGCTTGACCATGGAACAAACTACTGGTCCCATGGTCTGTCCTTCTTCCAGCCACAAAAATAAAAAGTTTAGCAAATAGCTTTTGCCACCACAGCAGGCTAGCAATTTGCCTCAGTTGCAGGTTCCTCAGTAACGTCCTCTACAGCTGTTGGAAGTCTTCACAGAATGCAAGGGAAAACCTTTTTTCTCAATCCTGGGAGAAGCAAAAGGGAAGACTTCCCTCTTTGGTCAGAATGTTGTGCCCATGCCTGGAGAAGCTGCTACTGCTGCTGCTAATAACACTGTTGATTCCATTTTTCCTGTAAAAATGAAGCTGAAAACTAAACATGTATGTGATCTTCCTGAAATTTCCTTAAACAGGAGTAGTTTACTTGGTCAGGCTAAGTGTTTAATTCTGGGTATCTATCCTTCTTATAAGGTGGTTTCTGGTTAAAGAAAGAAGAGTACCTCTTTCCTGAAGAGATTCAATATTCTGAAGGTGGACAGAAAGATGAAGGGACAGATACAGGGCGTTCTTAGTTTTTTGATTCATACTTAAAGGAAAGCCCAGCTTCTCATTCTCCCTGTAGGGGTTTCTCTTTCTCTTTCTCTGAAACTATTTCCAGAATGTGCCAGTGGTTTTAGTGGGAGAACACTGAGGTATTATAGTCCCTCAGAAAATATTGAAAGCTGTTAGAAAATTAATTTCCAGAACCTTTACCCATTTCTCCATTTCTGTTAGCTTTGGAGGTTGTGTGCATCACTGCTTGCAGTTTTCCTGCTAGTCATCCTGCTGCCCCTTAAAAGGGAGATGAATGTAAAAAGATCCTCAGTCTTTTACATTTTTTACACTCATCCCAAACCTGACACAGCAGCTATAGTTTTAGTTAATCCTACTGCTGCTAAACAAGTACTGATAACTGTAAGAAAAAGGCTGATGCTTCTACAGCTTTGGTTTTCAGAAATTCGAATTGTCAAGCTCATATCGTATAGTTTATATTGACAAATTGTGAAAGTATGATGAATGTTTTGTGTGCATTTTCTTCTTGTGAGGAAAAATCTGCTTTAAATAATTTAGTTTCTTTTGCATTACAGGTCACATCTCATTATTTACAGTGTATGTATGATTCAGCTGACTCCTATTCCATGGGTATGCCCATTAGTACTGTTTTTGGGAGATTTGTCTAACTGCATTCTCAGAACCTCCCAGATTATGTGAAAAATGAGGTTCTGTATTCTCCATTGCATAGAGATGTAGTTTTTGGTCCTTCTACTGTAGAGGTTAACAGAAAGTGTGATGAAAGGAGTAAGTTGATATAAGGAATCTCTTCTTCTTCAGCTCTCCTTTTCAAGATTTTCTAATGGATTCTCTAACCTCATATATAATTTCAGCAAAAAAAAAAACAAAACAAAAACAAAACAAACCAAACACTTTTAACCAACATGGAGGTAAACAGATGTTTAAAAAGAAAAGGCAGAGAATTCAGAAAGACTGCAGGGATCCACCAAAACCAAAGACAGTCCAACAAGTCAGAATGAATATTTAGGGGACCTTGCCCCTCCCACCCAACTTGGCAGTCCCTTTTCCCTTCCAGAAAGTTTGAATCTCCACTTTTCTCTTTTGCAACAGTTAGTTTCAGGCAAATGTGTTCTGAAGATCATTCATCAAAATTACAGATCGCAGTGGGAGGATCCCCCTTTCCAGGGGGTAAATCCTCTACCACGAGACTAAAACCCCCCCTGTATCCCCCTGCCCTTTGACACATGTTGTCTCAGGGAGTGATAGAGCCAGTTCCACCTTCCAAGGATGGTAAAGATTTTTATTCAGGGATGCTTTTAGTGCCGAAGACAAAATGCTTGGTGATCAGTTTTGGATCTTTCTTTCCTAAACCTGTTGTGATAGTGCCCAAGTTCAAAATGCTGTCACTTTACAACCTGTTACCTTTCCTTCCTCACTTAAGTTTCCAAGTAACACTAGACGTAAAAGATGCTTATCATCACATCTCTGTTCATCTAGACTTCAGGTGTTTCTTAAGGTTTTGTGTGTCTGGATCACATTATCAATTCTCTGCCTTACTCTTTGAACTATCTACTGCACCAAGAGTGTTCACAAAGTGTGTTGCTCCAGCTATAGCTCATTGCAGGCTACAGGGTATCCACATTTTTCCATATTTAGACTACTTGCTTATCTTTGCAGAGCTTTTCTAAGTGTCAGAAATTTCTCCCTTGGGTGAGAAATCTCTTGCACAAGCTGGGATTCCAAGAGAACATGCAAACGTCTTTTGACTCTGTCTCTCTGAATTGTGTTCCTAGGGTGTCGGCAAGACTCCTCAGTTCAAAGAGCTTTTCTTCCACAGAAAAAATAGATCTATATCTAGATCTGTTCCTATGATTTTCCACTCAGACTTCAGTCAGTGTGAGGGAATACCTCAGGATCTTGAGTCTCATGGCCTCTGTTATTGTCGTGCTGTCTCTGGTTAAGACTGCACATGAAAGATGCAGTAGTGTCTGAAGTTTCTTTGGTCGTAACAGCAACATTGTTTGTCTTTTCAAATTCCACTGCTGGAGTTTTCAGAAGCAAAATCACTTGGTGGAGATGGCAAGTTTCCCTAAATCCAGGTCTCCCCTTCTTCCTTCCTGCTCAAAAGCAGCATCACAGACATATCAGACTTTGCTTTGTAAGCAGTTTTAAGAGGGATAAAAGTGCATGGTGTGTGGAACACTGGACGGCCACAAGCACATAAATATAAAAAAAAAAGATGTTTGCTTTGATCAGTCTTCTCAACTCTCTTAATTATCTTTGATCCCCTGGACCTCTTCAAGTTGTTACAGACAATACCACAGTAATTTAGTACATCAACAAGTAAGTGAGAACCAGGTCTTACCCCCTTTGCAGACTAGCCATGTTAGCTTGGGATATAGCTTCACAACACAGTGCCTTTCTGCAGACATCCTGCATTCTTTCAGAGCTTGTGTGGCAGACTGCCTCTGCAGGACAAGGGCAGACCCTCACAAATGGAGACTTGGTCATGGAGTCTTCCAAGATTTGATTCATCTGTGAGGAGTACCTCAATTAGACCTATTTGCTTCCTGTCTGAACAACTAGCTGGCAAGATTCTGCTCCAGTACTCCATGCAAGAAGACCTGGAAGATGGATACCATTTCCTTTCCTTTGACAGGAATGTTCCTGTATGCTTTTCCACTGTTTCCACTGATGTCTAGGGTACTTCTGAAGATTCAAAAGGAATCCCCAGAATCATTGTGGTCACTCCCTTCTGGTCCAGGCAACAGTAGTTCTCCCTTTTTTTGGAAGTGGCCAGTAGCAATTACCATAAACTTACTCTCACAATGGATCTACCCCTACAGGATCAGGGGTGTTTGATACACCATGACGCTCATCAACTTCAGCTGGTTGAATGGTTGATAGGGTCAGCCACCTCTGTATTGAGGACGCGAAGCAGGTACTAATGAAGGCAAGAAAACCTGCTACTAGAAAATTATATATCAGTAAGTGGAAAGGGTTTTCTGTTTGGTGCCAACAATATAATCAGCACCCATTCAGTGCTAGTTGTTTTCTGGTTTTAGTATTTGAGTGAGTTACTATCCTATGGGCTCTCTTACTCCTCCATCAAGGTGCATTTATTGGCTATTACAATATGACTGTCCATGGGCCCTCCTCTTTTAGTGTATTCTCGTGTCAAAATGTTTATGATAGCGGTTTTGTACAAGAGGCCTCCTAGAAAATTGGTGACTCCACCTTGGGATCTCAATTTTGTGTTAGAGAAGCTAGCACTTGCTCCATTTGAACCAGTTAAGCTGGTTGACTTAAGGTTCATAACATGGGAAAACTGTTTTGCTGATTGTTTTGACCTCTGCAAGAAGATTATTTGAGTTGCGAGCTCTTATGGTGAGTCAATCCTTTATCATTATTCTTCGGAGACCAGGTTTATTTGACAATTAATCCTTCTTTTATGCCTAAAGTGGTATCAGAGTTTACTTTAAGCCAAACTGTCCATTTCCGCTTTTTCTTTCCTGAACCGAAAAATAAGAGAGAAAGGATACTCTGTTTTGGGTACTAGCTTGAAAAAACTAAATCTTTCAGATCTTCAGATCATTTGTTTATTTCTTGTGAAGGTAAGAAGAGGCAACCTCTGTCAAAATAGACTGTTTCCAAATGGTTGTCTCAGGCTGATGTTCTTTGTGTTTCACTGTTGCAGTCATTACATTTGGGTAATCCTGCTGGTAGGTTGCCCTCAGTCGGCCTGAATTCCAAAGTTTTGGGTCCTGCGTTGGGTGCTTTCGCCTCTTCCCTGACGTCAGGTCATCAGGGGTATAAAACATGCAGCCGATGCCATTTTCTTCAGTCTTTCTTGCCCGAAGCAGAAGCAGTTCGCATGTGCCGGTTGGCCGACTACTGAGATTTTCGTGTTCGAGTTTCAGATCCGAAGTATTCATTAAAAGCTAAGTACCCCGTTGGGGAAACTTTTTTCTTGCTCAAGGCCGATGTCAGAAAAGTTAATAATTATATTTCTTGTGGGAAGCAAATACCTCATAAGGACTTTCATTCTTACTGTATTCCTTGCCTAGGCCCTGACCACGACTTTTCAAATTGTCATTTTTGTGCTAGATTTAACCAATGCACTATTAAGCGTCAGTACAATTTTGCATTAAGCTATTTTGGGTGCAGATTTAATTACACAATATCATCGGATGGCCATCCGACTTCCGGAGTCCATAAAAAACGCAAAGAAAAGGAAAAAGACAGGCAGCCGAGGTCCAAAACTGACGACGAAGCTTCTCCTAAGCCAGTCGCCGGTTCACTGGTTCTCGGTGAGGCACTTTCGCAGCCCCTGATGCCCGCTACTTTAGAGTCGCAGGCCGCCACCGACTCCCACGTGGAGTTGGCCAGGCCGCTGGAAACGCAAGGTATTGGAGCCTCGGAGACTATTCCCTCAGATGGGTCTGGAGCCGCTGAGCAGGCATTGGCTTCTGAGGGTGTATTCAGACCTAAACAATTATATGTTAAACCGACTACAGCTTCAAAAGCAAAGAATAAAGCACCTTTGAAGGCAAAGAAACAAATGCACCAGCCACATGGACAGGCTTCCATGCCCAAAAAACAAATGCTCAAAATGGCCGAAGACTTAATTACGTTGATCAGGGGTTCTCATCCCCCTCCTGATACGAGGCCTAGGCAAGAGACAGACTATGAATCTTCAGATCAGGTTTCTGTCTCCTCTGATTCCTCTTCTGATCAGGAATATTCACTTACCCCATGAGGATTCTGATGCTGAAGAATCTATTCCTTCAGCCTCTCCTCCTGAGGACTACTCTTTTGGTGAAAACTTGCATACCATGAGGGAGCATTTCCATTGGGAGAGCCAAGATTATTCAGAATCTAAAAAGAGACTCAGGGACTTCCTTTTACCGCCTCAACACAGGCCTCTAGCTATTTCACCTGTGTTAGACATTGTTGATGATGTGTTTTCAGAGTCTAGTCTGACCCCTGACTCCTTACCTCCAGCTCCTGTTAAGCCTGACAGATACTACAGGGTTCCTGACTCTCAAAAATTCCTTTTTAGAAACCCTGCTGCAGACCCAGAAACTATTTCTCAGGGTCCCAAAGGGGTTAAGGGTTCCACTGCAAAAAACCCTACCCCTCTGACAGAGATTCTAGGGCACTGGATAGATGGGGAAAAAAGATTTACACATCTGCTACCTTGGCTATAAGGGCCTTAAACTGCCAGTTTCATATGCTCAAATATCAGCAATATGTTATGACACTGCTTAAACAGAAAATGTTGGTAAATTCTGAATGTGCAGGAAACAAAGAAATGCAGGATTTATTGCATTCAGCTGAACAAGTGGGAAAGCATACTTTGCAATGTGGCTTTGATTCTCTGGAGGCCTCCTGCAGGGCCGCAGACACGGGTTCTGTAATTAGAAGGCATGCTTCATTGAAGGAACAAAATCTGCCTGATCATGTCAAAGCTAAATTTTTAGATGCACCATTACAGCATGATACCTTGTTTGGTGTTAAAGCAGAAGAGGTGTTAAAGAAAATGGAGGACAAAGCTAAATCTATGCAAATGGTCAAAGAGTTTTTACAAGTACAGCCACCTAGGTTTAGCAGACACTGGCCTACATAGAATTGGTCCTTTCCAGTGTCGGGCAGACCCAGACGCCCTAGAGGTAGATCCCAGCCGCAATGTTCGTACAGGTCTAAGCAATGGGGTGCTTCTACGTCCAAAAGTGGAGAAGACAGATCACAACCCTACAGGAAACAGTCCCAATGACTTCCCCCTGCCTGCACCAAGCACTTATCTTCTGGCAGCATCCTTAGGGGGAAAATTAGCACTTTTTTCACAAAATTGGCACATTATAACCCAGGACAAATGGGTTCTAGACATAGTGTCACAAGGCTACAAGTTTCACTTCCATACCCTACCAAGGGCAAACGGTTGGCCAGGCCTGCCAAAAAATCAATGGGCAGAGGCTCAAAAGCAAGTTTCATCCATCATGGGCATGGGGGCTATTCAACAAGTGCCACAACAAGAACAGGGACAAGGATTTTACTCAAGACTGTTCTTGGTACCCAGAAAGGACAAAGCATGGAGACCAATACTGGACCTATCTATTCTAAACACTTTCCTGGATATACCAAAATTCAAGATGTTGACCTTACAACAGCTTCTGCCCATGCTGGGCAGAAAGGCTTGGCTCGTGACTTTAGACCTAAAAGAGGCATACCTGCATGTCCCAATCAGACAAGCATGCAGAAGATACCTCAGACTCAAGGCTGGCTCAAAGCATTACCAATTCTCTGCACTGCCCTTTGGCTTATCTACTGCACCCAGGGTCTTCACAAAGTGTCTGGCACTGGTAATTGCTTTCTGCAAACAAAGAGGAATACAAATATATCCTTACTTGGACGACTGCCTCATTCAAGCAGAGAACAAGGATATTCTACTACAGCATCTGGCTTTTGTGAAAAGACTTTTAACATACCTAGGGTACACAGTCAACGAAAAGAAATCAAAACTAGTACCCTCTCAAGAGATAATATTCCTGGGTGCAAGCTTAAATACAACTGCCCAGATGGCTTATCTCACACCAGACAAAGAAAGGCAACTGACTACCTATTTCAAGGAAATGGCAACAAAGGCCCAGCTATCTGCAAGAAAAATTCTGCAGGCTTTGGGCTTCATGGCATCCTGCATCCTACTAATTCCATATGCAAGACTGCGTATGAGGAAACTTCAATGGTACCTAAAAATTGTCTGGACACAACATTGCCACTGCCTGGAAACTATGATTACTGTCATTCCCTGCCTGCAACAGGAGTTTCGATGGTAGGCAAAGGCTTGTCACCAAAACAAGGGACAGCCATTCTCACTATCCCCAGCCAGGCAGAACCTAACAACAGATGCATCAGATTATGCCTGGGGGCACACATGGCAGGAAGAGGCATTCAGGGCACCTGGTCCACAAACCAAATGCATCTACATATCAATCAAAAAGAGATGCTAGCTGTTCAAAATCCCGTGACAGCCTTCAAGGACCTAATTCATCCGGGAAAACTTCTGATAAAGACAGACAACACCACGGTCATGTGGTACATAAACAAGCAGGGGGGGCACGCATTCTTACCCCCTTTGCAGACTAGCCATGGCTTTATGGGACACAGCATTGACTTACCAAGTTCATCTGCAGGCACAGTTCCTGCCAGGAAAGGAAAATACTCTGGCAGACGAACTAAGCAGAAACCTCATGGATCACCACAAGTGGCACCTGGATCCACAAGTCTTCAGCATGATAACAAAGAAATGGGGACGCCTGGACATAGATCTATTTGCCTCTCCTCACAACTGTCAACTAAAAAGATTCTGCACAAGGACTTATCACAGACAAGCATGGAAAGTGGATGCCCTATCTTTCAGCTGGAAAAACCTATCAGTATATGCCTTTCCTCCACTACCTCTCCTCCCCAAGGTACGCCAAAAGGTCAGACAGGAAAAAACAAAAATGATTCTGATTGCCCCAGACTGGCCCCGCCAGTACTGGTATCCAGTTTTAAGGAACTTGTCTCAATGCCCAGCCTGGACCTTACCTCAAATACCTCATCTACTGTCCCAACAAAACAGTCAGATTCTGCACTGCCAACTCAGGACTCTAAACCTGGCAGCATGGTGGATAATGTAGCCATACAAAGCACACCTCTCACTAAAGCTGTGATGGATGTCATTTTGGAAGCCAGAAGGCCTAGTACTAGAAAATCCAATGCAGGAAAATGGAAGAGATTTTGTGCTTGGAACCATTCTCAAGGAACTGATACAGCTGTACCAAATATTCCTCAGATTTTGCAGTACTTAACTGAGATGCTGGACAAAGGCCTATCTTTTTCATCAATTAAAATTCATGCCTCCGCCATTTCGGCTTATTACAATACAGAATAAATGCACTCTTTTCTCATCCTTTATTAAGGCAGTACCTCAGAGGAGCCAAAAATTTAAGGCCTCCAAGGACATCACCAATATCTGCATGGGACCTCAGTTATGTCTTGGAAAAACTCACCCTACCTCCTTTTGAGCCAGCTGCTACTGCGGATATAAAGTTTTTATCTTGGAAAACAGCTCTGCTTTTAGCAATAACTTCTGCAAGACGAGTGTCAGAGCTACAGGCTCTCATGGCTGTGGAACCTTTTATCATTTTTTATCCAGACAGGGTCTCTCTAAGGACAAACCCAACATTTATGCCTAAGGTGGTGTCCAGTGTGACCATTTGCCAACTTTTTATCCAAATCCACAGAACAAGGGGGAGAGAATTCTGCATTCTTTGGACATACACAGACAGCTTAGATTTTATTTGGACAAAACTAAAATATTCAGGCAGTCAGAGCAATTACTAGTGGCATATGCTGCAGGATCACAAGGAAAGGCTATCTCCAAGCAGACTATTTCTAAGTGGATAGGTCACTGCATTCGTTTCTGCAACTCACAGCATGGCAAGCCAGTGCCTAAGGGCATTAGGCCACATTCAACCAGAGCTGCAGCCACTTCAGCAGCCTTTCTCAGAGGAGTACCAACCAAAGACATTTTAGAGGCTGCTACTTAGAGTTCAGTGCACACCTTTACAAAGCATTATCATCTGCCACTTTACTCTAAATCCAGGGCAGGCTTAGCCACTGCAGTTCTGCAGGGCCTCATAGCCGCTCCTAATGCTGTTTAGCTCCAGCCACCACAACCACAGCTTTGGGACTCTACCCAAATGTAATGACTGCAACAGTGAAACACGAAGAACATAGTACAGTTTTGTACACTTACCATAAATGTAGATGTTCGAGTGTATTCACTGTTGCAGTCCAGGTTACCCACCCGCCATCCCCCTTTTTCCTTCTGGAACTTATCTTTCCTTCTCTGATTTATACAACCTATGTGGTGTATTTGCTTGTAGATGAAGGTAGAGTTTATACTGGTGCATGTACTTTTATATACATATATATATATATATATATATATATATATATATATATATATATGCCATCTGGGGCAAGAAAAACTAAAGAAAATGGCGTCGGCTGCATGTTTTATACCCCTGACAACCTGATGTCAGGGAAGAGGTGACAGCACCCGATGCAGGACTCAAGACTTTGGAATTCAGGCCGACTGAGGGCAACCTGCCAGCAGGATTACCCAAATGTAATGACTGCAACAGTGAATACACTCGAACATCTACATTTATGGTAAGTGTATACAACTCTAATTTACTCTTACTACATCAAAACTATTCCAGGCCCTTGGCTTCATCCATGGATTTTTGGAAAGGGCTGGATTCTAGAATTATTCTAGAAGCAGCAACTTGGTCCTTTGTACATTCTTTAACAAAGCACTGCAGGCTTGATTCCTTTTCTAGGTCAAGGACAAGCTTTGCTAGAACTATTCTTCAGAGGCTTTTGGACCCTTCTCCTTCCACATCCCAAATGTACTAAACTAGGCTACTGTAGCAGTGATCAAAATGCTGAAAATAATACAATTGTTAAGTAAACTTACCAGAACAGTAGATGTTTGAATGGTCACTGCTGCAGTTGCTGCTACCTCCCTCCATTCCCCCTTGTTTTTTGTTGTATTTTTTATGCCAGGGGGTGACATTTATTTTTGTTGTTCCTAGCAATGTCCATTCTGGGCTCAGCCTCCTCCGTCTGTGAGCATCTCAGCTCAGTCTGACTAATGGTTTGTGTGTGTGTGTGTGTGTGTGTGTGTGTGTGTGTGTGTGTGTGTGTGTGTGTGTGTGTGTGTGTGTGTGTGTGTGTAAGGTACCTTGAAGCTTTGGAAGCTGGCCATCTCTTATATACTTGGCAGGATATAATCCATATAGCTAAGGCTACCACAGCAGGGATCTTTTGAACATCTACTGTTACGGTAAGTTTACGGACACAACTGTACTTTGTCTGTTGATATGCATGCAGTATGAGAGTCAGTTTGTACAAGTCCTGCATGGCTTGACACACCTTAAGGGATGAGCTTCTATGCCTCTTGCCCCATGAATTCCAGGATAGGCTTCATCTTACTCATAAACCCTACATTGCAGTGGATTCAAATGTTAATCAGTAGAATGAATGAGTGAGTATTTTTTTTTAAGAGAAAGAGATTTGTATATTACTAAGTCCCTATGAAGGCCATTATGGTCTCACAGAAGTACCAAGGCTCAGTATTTATTGTCTGTATGTGTGTTTTGTACAATGTTATGAGTCTGTTATAGGAAAAGAGGATTTGCTATTGAAATTTCTGGCCAGGATTAAGCAGGGAAGGTGAAAGATCACCTGGACAGTTTAATTTACTGTTACAGTGATCTGTCGTCAGTGATGTTTTAGGGTAAGTATGCTTACCCTCAGCTGCACTTTATATTTCTTTTTATTTGGCTGGATATGCTGTTTGACACTTCTGCTTAGATTCTGTAATTTTCTACTGTCTTGGTTAATTTGGGATTCCTTCATAATCAATATATAGACACTGATTTGTATATATGTTGCAATCAAGTATGTACCTCTTTCTATCATGTCATAGTTATTTATTTTTTGGTTTTGCCTGGGTCATTGCTAAGTGGTTTCCCATCGGGTTAGATATCCTGTTAATGAAGACAGGAAACACATAGTAGCATGTATCATGCATAGTCCTTGATCATGAAATTGTGTCTTTCGGCTTTTCCAGGTTAGGGGTCGCCACAGCGGGAAATCATTTAAGTGCTAGTTTTGGTCGCTTTAAATTATTCTGTTTCAGCATTAATTGTTACTATTTGTAAGCTGTTAAAAATGCAGATCATTTTATTTCTAGCAGGCAGATAATTTTATTTCTAGTAGGCTGTTTTAAGTGTGGAAAATGTTCTTCTTGTACTAGCCCAAAATATTTCTGCAATATTTTTCTTTGTTATGTATCATAGGTATTGACAGAAGCAAATGAAAAACTGGAGGTGGAAAATGCTGAAATGAGAAAGAACTTGGAGGAGTCGGTTCTTGAGATGGAGAAAATGACAGATGAGTATAACAAAATGAAATTGGTTGTTCAACAGACTGACCTAATCATGGATCAATCAAGAAAGGAAAAAGATCATCTCATGCTACAAGTAAGTTAAAATAAAACATACACGCATTTATATACAAGTGTCTTTCCTTTATTTTTTCCCTGGGCCCCTACCTTCAGAACCCTGATATAGCCTGAATTTTTCATGAAATTATTTTTATAATTCTCCATAAGGGCATTTTTATTATTGTATCATGCCATTCATCTTCATACTAGTAAATTGCAGTTATACAGAACTGAGAATGAATTTTATATTATTGTAATTTATTGCCATGAATGTCTGTAGTAATTCACATTCAGCTGATGATCTTAGAAATTCATTCTGTGGAGGTTTATGAAAGAGATTATGCTACCTTTGCAAAGGAGAATCAGAGTAGGGCATTTTACTATCCTACTTGTGTTAAATCAGTTGCACTAATGGATTGCAGATTTTACATCACTTGCAAACTTATTATAAGACTACATTGCCTGTGTGTAATGTGGTGATTAAAGTATGGTAGTCTTAAAACTTGTAACAGCTAAATAAGTTCTAATGCTGGCAACTAGTACCTGCAGAAGTATATGAACTGGTTTGTTACTGGAAGGTCCCATAAAAGAAAGAAGAGGCCAATCTCTTTAATACTGTTTTTTTTTTAAATTTCTCCCATACACCTTTAATCAGCCATACACCCAGTCGCCCATTTGTTTGTTCTACTAGTCTAGTGCCAGGTTTATTATTTTCCCGAGAAAGACAAGAGCCCTTTACTGAGATTGTTCTCTCTCTAGGGCAGAAGCCTAATCAGTCCTGTTACTCCTGTCAGAGGTGAGAGTCAGGTGTCACACAGTGGGGCAGTCTGTGGACCAGACTACAACAGATCTTAATCTCACTGTTGTATCGAGAATAGTGTCTTCTTTTTCATGCCTCAGCACACATCCAGGAGGATCTTCTGATGTACTTTGTGATGCATGCTTCCTAATTTAATGGGTACTACCTGCAGTACCCTAGCAATTTTGTTCTGGTCATTGCTGCAAGTCAAACTGTCTCTTGCCTTCCAAGATTGGCAAGCCAGTGACAGCCACTCTCTCCCACCACACCTTTCACGGTCCTTTTACCACTGAGGCTACTAACTGAACCTAGCTTATCTGGGTCATAGTCAGGACATTATCCCAATATGCACAGGGCTACAGCTTCAATAAAAGTGTTGAAACTCTCATAAGATTAAAGTGACGCAAACTATATTTTGAAGTAGGTAAAAAGTCAGTCATTTGGCTATTCAGTGTGTGTCTGAGAAATGTAGTCTAATTTCATTGTAGAATGCTTGCCAGGAGGTAGCAAATTGTGTTAACGTTTGACTGATTTTTAAAATCCTCAGTTGCAAAATGTCTGAAGTTTGTAGATGTACTTTAAGTTACTTAGTCCAAATGTTTTTGATGACTGTAAATTCAGAGTTTTAATTACCATGGTGTTATTCATTATTAAGCTGAATGGAAAATTCCAAAATGGCTAACTCACCTTATAACCACAGATTTACTTTCTTCTTGCCAAATAAGTCAGTTTAGTGCAGAGATACCAATAGCATAGACACATCCTGAATTTAAAATATGCTTCTGATCCTGACAAATCTTACAGGATGCTTCTGTAAAATTTAGAATGAAATGGGACATTGTATTATTGAGCTTCATAGACTGTAATAGGGCTGTGTTTGCATAAAAAGAAATTTAAACCTCTTTGTGAAATTAATTCTAAAAAGATTTTTTTCTTAATGAATCCATTCTGTTCCATTTTCTCTGTCCTCTGAGGTACTGAGATAACATTAACATTTTTGTTGTCATACTTTTTGACAGAGTAATAAGGTGTCCTCTTTAAGTCTTTATTTTGTGCCAGGGTATTTCCATACTTCATGACTTTGTACCAGGTTGCCTTTGTATGTTATGACATTATACCAGGATATCAGTGCACATCATAATGTGGTACCATAGTGTTATTTTATGTCGTGTTATAATACCAGGGTACCATCATATGTCATGCCATGCCACTAGAATGATGCCATACTTCACTGTCATATCATGACATGATATCAAGGAACCATCATATTTCTTGATATGGCACAAGGGATGGCATGAGGTGTACCAATTTCATCATATATTAATTTTTCAGCCATGGTCCAGATGCACAGGAACAATTATAGACTTGTGCAGTATTAAAAACAATTAGCAAAATTTAGAGTTGCATACAAAAGTCTTTACATCATCAAAATACTGATTTTTTTAAATATAACATATCTGTATTAAATTACAACTAAAGTAGTGACACAGGTACTAATATAAAAGAAAACAAACTATAGTAACATTTTTATGCACATTTTATGTTAACTTTTTGACATTAATTCATTCTGACTGTACATAAAGTTTCACTTCTTTCTTTCCTTTTATCCTCATTCATACTCCTGGGCATTATTCTGAATATATTGTTCCTCCAGATTCTATTTACTCAAATTTAATTTGTTGTTTCCTTTTTCTGGGGATTTCTAATCTAGTTCTTTTATAAACTTTATAATATTCATTACTCCAGTAGCAGTTAGTTTAGATTTTGATTTCCATTTTCAAGAAATTACTTTTTGGCAGCCAGTAGCGTTAAACTTAGTAAGGCCTTACCGTGTCTAGGCAATTCAGATCCTATGTCCCAGATCAAAAAGTCATTTTCTTAGTTACGATGATTTGATTCCATAACATGTCTGACAAAAATACTCTGTAGGACAATTTTAAAATATGCCAGCTCATTAGATTCACAGAACCCATTCCCAGTGTCTTGTCTCTCATAGGTAAGTAGTTGGCTAGGGACAGTTGGGGGCAGTTATAAGTCTACAAGTTTCCTTTTTTGTATTCAAAATAACCTATCCCACTTGTTTATAAATTGGCTTTACCCATCCCATGGTTGAGAATTATATATTACCCCTAATAAGAATAACTGGGATCATGCCATTGATAATATGAGAGGACCCATGCATGGAATAAAGCATTTAGATGCTACCTCTGTCCATTAGTAGTACAGGGGGAAGTCCTGGGGTAAATTTTCTGTTTCCCATCCATAGATCTAAGTTGTGCTCGAAAATAGACAGGGATGAACTTTGTTTTATGTGAATGGGAGTCTGTTCAGAGCAGTGGTATCCTCCACAAGATATACCTGTCCCTTCAAACCATTCTGTTGATATTGCAAAAGAGGTTTAGATCCCTAGAGTATTTCTGAAGCCATTTGACTTGCTGATGTGTAGTAAATTAATCAGTAATAGATCGGAGGATGCCCTGTATGCCAGATACGGGTCACCTCTTAGCAGTCTGTAGGATACAGAGTATAGTGACAGGGTTTTCTGTTGGTCCATGTAGGGCATGTCATTTAGGCCTTGTATCCTTTTATTAAGTTATCTCTGTGGATGTTCCAGTTGTTGCATGTATCTGGACAGATAATGCCAAAGGAGGATTATATTCAATGATTGGCCTAATGAGGGCTGAGTAAAGGGAGACAATGAAATACCTAGATCTAGACACAATCCCTTTATTTATAAGCTGTGCAGTATAGAAGGGCTTTCTTAAAGCAGACACGTGTCGGTCAAATGTTAGATCACTGACCCCATAAGTTCCCAAATCCTGAACAACTTGTTCAACTCATAGGGGAAGAACTGTCAATGTAGTAGTTCCCTTTGGTAAGTAACTTCTCAAAGAATACAGTAATGTGTTTTTGGCATTTAGTTTCAAACCATGATTTTGACACTAGTTATTTATTTGAGACAAATCTTCCTGCAGGACAGCTAAGTCATTTGGGGATTCAGTGACTGCTCCTAGCTTATAATCATCTATAAACTTGGTCAGCCAGAGCCCTTTGGTATTGGCTTTTACTTCAGAAAAGTAGATGTGAAACAGGAGAGCTCCTTTTCCCATCACATCTCCATCATTTACTATTCACATGAGGAAAAATTCTCTGAAGTCTGCTTGGGATATAAAAATGCTGTGCAAACAATTCCATGCCAAAATCCTAAACATTCTGGATTTTGTTGCATACTTGGGAGCCATACAAATGTCTCCAGTCTCTCTTCCCAATCGTTTCTAACCTCCTGTGATTAATTCTTATAGTTAACATGTAATATTTTATATGCCTTGCTACTTACGCTTTTTAACAACTGCTTTTGTTCTAGACTTAACTAGATACTAAGGAAAAAGCTGGTCTTACACTTTGCAGTTCCTTAGTCTATTGTCATTCACTGATGTGGAAGGCAGTCTCTAACCAGCAGTTCAAACTTTTGCTTGGCTTCACACCACTCAATTTACTTTCCTTTTGTAGTTATTTACCCACTAACTTGGTGCCTTTATTAATTTTCTCCAGTAACCCTGATTTAATATTGTTGATTATATGATTTTGACTAGAACTATTATTTCAGTGTATTTTAATGGTTGTTTTTATTTTTTTATTCATATTGTTTTTCTTTGTCAGTAATTTCTGTGAGCCTGCATCCTTTTCCCTTTCATTCTACACTGCTGTAGCTCTAAACCAAAGTAGTCTCTGGATAAACCATTCCGTTCCTGTCAGACTGTTATTCTTTTCGTTGGCTTATTAATAGGTTAATGAGTAAAAGGCAACAAATTTTGAGGTTACGATGAAAAAAAAACAGTCATAGCTTGAGCGTGTGTTTTTCCCTTGCTCTTGCCTTAAACATTTCTGTAATAACACCAGGGGAAAACACTCCTCTCCCTGTTATATAACATGGCCTGATGTAGTAAAGGACTGAACTAGCTGTTCCCATGTCATTTACTTTTAAACATGTAGGTAATGGCTACCTAGTCCCCTCAAAGGTAAAGAAGGTGCATGTGCCACAGAATCCTGGGACTGGAGAGATTATGAGGGGTATGATGTCTCTGGATCCCCTATATGGGTACATGACATTTAATCTATGACATATTTCATCTGCCAAAAACACAAGTGACACAATTAATCTGGAACGCATTTTATTGAAAGCACAACGGATGGTTCAATAAAGCCTTTATAATGGAATACAGTGCAAATGCTGGCCTCATTAGGAATATTGTTGAACGCGAATGGGAATCTTTCCAGGACATCACTGATTTGTATGATTTAAAAGGGAAAACCATCAAGACAGTGTACAGAAAGGGCAATAATATCAAGAATATTCTTGAACATGAGCCTAGGACCAACATGTATTTTACCCATCGTAAGGGTACATACAGATGTGGCTCCTGTTCTCAGTGTAAACATATTTCCCATATTGACACAATGTTCCTTCCCTCCAGAAATAGATGGATTAAGGCCACTACATTTTCTAATTGCAACACTTCAGGGGTTGTTTATTTGGTTGTCTGTCAATTTTGTCAAGCATTTTATGTTGGCAAAACTGAAAGACCCCTTAAAAAAAGAATATACGAACATCATTATGAAATAGAAAAACAAAACAATAACAATGCACTTTACAGACATTCTTTGGTTTGTAGTGGGGCAACTTTTGTGTTTTTTGTCATTGAATCTTTGATCCGTGATAACAGGGGTGGCCCCTGGGAGATACAGTTAGCACACAGGGAAACGTTTTGGCAAATCCTTCTTGAAGCCAATAAGAGTCCTGGTATGAATGATGCTATTTCTATAGCACCATATCTTAAATTAAAGGCAGGGAAATTATAAATATTTATTATATATATTTCCCCTTTTTTAGTAATTTGTAACTAATATCCAATAATTCATATTGGTTTATTGTATTATCTAACAAGTTAAAAAACAATATTTTTTATTTTTACGTATTATTATATACTTTTTCAGTATGAGTTTTCTGTTTTTATTCTCAAAGTTTATATATACATGTATTTTAGTGTTGATATGTTTTTAAATTCTTAACAACTTAATTGTTTAATTACATTGAATGATAGTATTTAAAGATGCTTTTGATTTTATCTGTGAGTATCTGAGGAAGTCGAGGTGTTTCTGACGAAAACGTTGCAATTGTACTTACTGGCGTTAATAAACTGAGTGGTACATTTCGAATACACTACTGAGTGGATTATATCTAGTGGTTGAGGTATTCCTGGACTGATATTTTTGTTTTACTTGGCTTCACACCACTCAATTAACTTTCCTTTCGTAGTTATTTACCCGCTAACTTGGTGCCTTTATTAATTTTCTCCAGTAACCCTCATTTAATATTGTTGATTGTATGATTTTGACTAGAACTATTATTTCAGTGTATTTTAATGGTTGTTTTTATTTTTTTATTCATATTGTTTTTCTTTGTCAGTAATTTCTGTGAGCCTGCATCCTTTTCCCTTTCATTCTACACTGCTGTAGCTCTAAACCAAAGTAATCTCTGGATAAACCATTCCGTTCCTGTCAGACTGTTATTCTTTTCATTGGCTTATTAATAGGTTAATGAGTAAAAGGCAACAAATTTTGAGGTTACGATGAAAAAAAAACAGTCATAGCTTGAGCGTGTGTTTTTCCCCTTGCTCTTGCCTTAAACATTTCTGTAATAACACCAGGGGCAAACATTCCTCTCCCTGTTATATAACATGGCCTGATGTAGTAAACGACTGAACTAGCTGTTCCCATGTCATTTACTTTTAAACATGTAGGTAATGGCTACCTAGTCCCCTCAAAGGTAAAGAAGGTGCATGTGCCACAGAATTCTGGGACTGGAGAGATTATGAGGGGTATGATGTCTCCGGTTCCCCTATATGGGTACATGACATTTAATCTATGACATATTTCATCTGCCAAAAACACAAGTGACACAATTAATCTGGAACGCATTTTATTGAAAGCACAACGGATGAATCACATTTGATAGAAAATTATATAGGGCTGTAGAAAATCACTGATGGAGTGGTTTTGGATCATAGTGTCGATCAGTATCTGTACTTTGGTAATGCCTACTGTTATCTTGTATCTCTATCCCTAGAAGTTTCTCTTTGTGTGTCAGCAGTGATTCACTGTGTGAAGATATTTCTTTTCTTCTCCTTGGTGGTGCAAATGTCTAGTTTGTATATTTAAGGAAGCAGGAGGAGGATACAGGGGAGGGGAGGCTTGCCTCCCTACAAAATGTTTTGGAGAAGTATTTACTGTACTTGAAGTTTTGGATATAATGTGATTCAAGCAAGTGTGTTATAGATTAAATGTCTATTAGGTGAATTTTTTTTTTACATATTTTGTGATTAGATGAAAAGTATCTTAAATAAAAAGTAATAGGCTCATGTACATATAAACATGCATGTAGCGCACACACACACACACACACACACACACACACACACACACACATATAGGTCTATATTAAAAGCATGAAAGCCCTACTCACCGAGTACATAAACACCAACACATATTCCGCGAACCGCGAATACACTGCATGCCCTAAACCGTGAAATTCAAAAACTCGAACCGTCATAGTTGTCCCACCCCACCACCCGCTACATACTACCTACCCAAACAAACTAAATAAACCACATACATACATACACTAACCAAAACCCTACTTCTAACCCTACACTAAATTTTGTATATACCACCATGTATGCACTTAACCCGCACCCTAACCCTAATGTCCGTAACTATTGCACACATACCTTATGGAGCTATACCGCAGAAGGGCCAACCATGACGATTCGACGTTTCAGATTTCGCGCTTCAGGATGGTTGATGTTTTCGCGGTTCGATGAAAACGTATCGGCATTTACGTATTCGGGTAAGTACACCTTCGTGCTTCTAATATAGACCCCACACACACACACACACATATATATATATATCTATATATATATATATATATATATATATATAAATATATATAAATATATATATATATATATATATATATATATATATATATATATATATATATATATATTGTATGTATGTACATACACATATACTCATTTCTATATGTATGATATATATGTTTGTACACGTATGTGTGCACATGTGTGCACACTCACACACTTATATGTGTGTATATATTTTCTTGGTAATTTATTTAGGATTCATTTCACAGCATCACAGCACTGAAACCCACAAAAACAAATCCCTTACTAATGAAACAACATGATCAGAACTGCATGTCAAAAGCGAATTCTTGCAGTTTCATTAAAAACAACTACAAAAAATGCTTTTTGCTTGGATGAATGCCTGCATATCCACACCTGTGTACTTAAATACACTAAGCCATTAGCCACACAGCTGCACAGAAAGGGCAAAGACCATCTACACTGATACTCCATCTTAATCCCTACCTATCAAACTGTGTTCTGTAAATGGAACAGGCTTCTTGGAAGGTCTAATATGAAGGTCTGATCTGTAAAAGAGTGAAATAAAACTGCAACAGCACTTAAGCATATCCCAACAGATTCTAAGCATGAAAACAGAGCAACCATATTGTTACATTGATAGACTGACTGTGTCCAGTGAAAGTATTATGGAAAAAAATCATTAAACTGCTGTTAAATGTAATTGTCAGTGTAAATAAGGCTGAGATTAAAGTTTTGTTTGTTATACTACATGATTTTGTTTATTTCTTTTGGATTTGTTAGGTGCAATTATGCTCTAAATTTTCCTTGTAAATAAAGAGTTGACTTATTATACATTTCTAAATTGAAAACTAAAACCATTGCTCAGCTAATAAGGTACTTTTAATGTTTCCTGTATGGACATCGGATCATTTGATATTGCTAAATGTGTGAAGGCCTGTCGTTTGAGATTTCTGTTTGTAAAGTACAGTTGTGAAAAATCTTGCCATAATGGTAGATGTCCTTCTCTTCACTGCTGCAGTATTCTTAACACATGGGATATAGCCCGCAAGGCAACCCGATATGCAACTAGTATGCCAAAGCCTTTAGGTTGCCGTAGGGTGCACTGTATGTCAGTAGTATGCTCCTTGCATGATGTAGGGCATAAATGGGATGTCTGGATGCATCTTCCCCAGAACTGAGAGCCCCAGCAAGAATGCCAGTGCAAGGAAGGAAGATATGAGCAGTACACCAGGAAGAAAGAAAAGTACCAGGGGGATGGAGGGTAGGAGTGAATACTGCAGTAGTGAAGAGAAGGGAATCTACCATTATGGTAAGATTTTACACAACTGCGCTTTGCCCTTCAATTCACTGCTGCAGTATTCTTAACACATAGGAGAGTGACAAGCTTAGGAAGAACCAAGGGAGGAGGAAGGACCAGCAAAGCTCTCAATGAAACTATGCAAAATTGCCATTGCAAAACTAGCCCTAGCTTCTACATATTGCATCCAGCTTTGTAATGTTTGGTGAAAGCTGCTTCAAGGATAGCATTAGTCTCTAACCCCTTGAAAAAAATCACAAGCGGAAGCAACAACTCTGGTGGAATGAGCATTAACAGAATGAGGAAAGCTTTTACCATGATGAACATAACAAAAAGAAATAGCTTTAGAAATCCAAGAAGAAATCATCTGGTTGGAAACAGCCACCCCTAAAGACCTGGGGTGAAAAGAAACAAAAAGCTGATCAGACTTTATTCTAATAATCTTAGTCTTACCCAAGTAAAATCTGAGTTGTCTATGCACATCTAAAGTGTGAAGAACCCTCTCACTAGAAGACAGTGGGGAAGGAGAATGGTAGGCAGTTGAACAGACTGATCAAGAACAACTCATTCACCACCTTAGGCATAAAGGAAGGATTAATATGCAGAGATACTCTGTCATAGGTTCATACTAGGCTATCTGCCCTAGGACATTTATAAGCCTAGCCAGAGTGTGTTTGGCTTTCGCCACCCATTTTAAATTAATTTTGTTATGCCTTTTTTTGAGGTTAGTATACTGTGCCTCTGTCTAACAGTGACACAGAAGTGATAGCCGGGGTAAACCTACGATCTCCCATCCACTCATCAAGATTCCTCTTGAAGAGAGTCAATGTGGGACTCTGCCTAACCTGGACTGGGATTTTATTCCAGAGTGAAGAGAGCCTCTGGGTTATGAATCTGTCCCTCCAGCATGTCCTATTTATTTCAGTGCTGAGGTTCAAGTCTCTCGAGCGCGTAGCTCGATGGGATTTGGATTTTCTGATGTGCAACATGTCCATTAATTCCAGGTTGGACATGGCTTTATACGTCAGGCACAGATCGCCTCTGAGCAGGCGGTATGCCACTGAGTAGAGCTGGAGTTTCTTTAACCGGGCAGCATATGGCATCTGTTTGAGATCTTTGATCCTCTTGGTGAGGTACTTTTGGGGTCTTTCCAGTTGCTGCAGGTGTCTGGTAAGGTACATCCCAAAAGGGGCATTGTACTCAATTATGGGCCTGATGAGGGATGAGTAAAGAGGTACGATGACCTCCTCTGATCTAGATGTGAATCCCTTCATGATTAGGTGGGCTATATAAAATGTTTTTCTAACCACTTTGGCCACGTGGTTGTTAAATGAGAGATTGCTATCAACTTGGGTCCCCAGGTCCCTAATGACTTCTTCTGTACTTAATGGATTACCACCTATTTGGTAATTTGTGGGCACTTTGTTTTTGCCAAAGGGGATGACTATACACTTTTTGGCGTTTAGCTTGAGGCCATGGCTCTGGCACCAGTTGTCTGTTTCTATGAGGCCCTTTTGGAGGATGCTTGTGTCGGCTGGAGAGTTGATTATGGCGCCCAGTTTACAGTCATCTGCGAACTTGGTCATCCACAGTCCTTCCGTGTTGGCCTGTACCGCCGAGAAATATATACCGAACAAGAGAGGTCACAGGACTGAGCCTTGTGGGATGCCACTTGTAACTGGTTTGGAGTCTGACATGGCTCCAGCAATTCTAAAGAAAAACAGAACCAGCAAAACGTAGATCCTGAAGGCAACAATTTATTGTGACAGGTTAAAAAACCTACACATGTATAACACTTTTGCAACAGACCGGTTTCGGTAGGATATACACAACCTTCTTCAGTTCAGAGTTTTGTTTTGTTTTTTTTTTTTTTCACTGAAGAAGGTTGTGTATATCCTACCGAAACCAGTCTGTTGCAAAAGTGTTATACATGTGTAGGTTTTTTAACTTGTCACAATAAATTGTTGCCTTCAGGATCTACGTTTTGCTGGTTCTGTTTTTCTTTTGCTTCATGTTACATTTGGGACCGAGCAATTGCTCTACGTGCAGGAATTCTTTTTGTGTCCAGCAATTCTAACCATGTGGGTTCTGTCCTTGAGCCAGTTTGCAACCCATCTAGTGACATAGGGGTTTATATTTAAGCTGGTGAGCTTATCTATAATGCCCGAGTGGGGTATTGTATCGAAGGCTTTTGCGAGGTCCAGGTAGGCTGTGTGGACCACCTTCCCCTCGTCAATGGCCTTGGTGACTGTTTCAAAGAAATCAACCAGGTTTAAGAGGCAGGATCTGCCCTTAACAAAGCCAAACTGGGTAGGATCCAGTGTCTGTAGGTCCCCAATATCTCTATTTATGAGGTCCATGATGATCCCTTCCATAGCTTTGCAGACCAAGCTAGTCAGGCTTATGGGGCGATAGTTTCCAGGATCCGTTGAGGCACCACCTTTGTGGAGAGGGACCACTGTTGCTGTACGCCACTCTTTGGGTGCATATCCTGTAGTAAGGCTAAGATTGAACAGTAGTTTTATGTTTGGGTTTAGCTCTTCTTGGAGTTCATGTAGGACGCAGCCCGGACACCATCTGGTCCCATTGATGCTGTGTTTTTGCTTTGGAGAGGGCGGCTCTTACCTGAGCATCTGAGATGTCAGGGGGGCAGCACTCTGTTGGGATAGATATTTGCCCTTTTGGTGGGGAGGGGGGGAGAAGTTTGCACTGAACCTGTCAGCTAGGATGTTGGCAATGTCTGTGGGCTCGGTGTATTTTTTGTCATTTTGGACTAATTCTGAGCATATCTGGGAATTCCCACCCAGGTTCTTAACATAACTAAAGAAAGCCTTGTGATTATCCTTAGTGTCCTGTGCAATTTTTCTCTCGAAGCTGGCCTTAGACGATTTTATGAGTGCCCGTAGTTTTTTGCTAATACTGATCAGAGATGCCTTCCCTTTTTGGGATTTTGCTCTATCATGTAGTAGCTTCCTCCTTCTATTGTATAGTTTGTTTATGGCTGGGGTCCACCAGAGGATTGGGTCTTGGTTTTATTTGGGATTGCATGATCCATGCATTCCTGAAGGTGTTCATAGAATCTGTTTATAAAGGATTCTGCGGTCTGGGCCGTTTTTTTCCACAGGCCTAGGGGCTTTGAAGGATTTCGCCTTGGTTTTGAGGCGTGTGAAATTTGCTTTAGAGAAGTTTTTCACTGTGGTTTTCTGGGCAGGGGGTGGGGTCGGGATGTGAATATCCAGTGAGATTAGTTTATGGTGTGATCTTACCAGTGAGGGATACACTTCTTTTCTGGAGCATAGTGTCCCCATGTTGGTGATGATCAGGTCCAGTATGTTCTCCCCTCTTGTGGGAGTGGTAACAAGTTGTTCCATAGCATTTGAGTTTATAAATTCTAGGAACCTTTGGGCTAGGGTGTTGGAGCTAGAGTAATGCTCCCAGTCTATGTTTGGGTAGTTGAAGTCGCCCAATATAATGGTGTTTGGAGAGACCTTCATATTTTCCAGTATTCTCAGGAAGGCCAAGTGGGGTTCCTATGTCTGGGAGGGTGGTCTGTAGCAGGCTATAAACTGGAAGGCAGTTTTACCCACAGTTAGTTGCACATGGATAGTCTCTGATGCTTCGTGCTGTGCCACCAACCTGGAGGTGTGGGTATCTTTGACGAATATTGATACTCCCCCTCCTTTTGTGGTTCAGTCCAAGTTTTGGGGCCGAAAAGCATGGTATGAGGTATAACCTGGCAGTGCTGGGGTGCTGTCGGGAGCCTTGAACCAGGTTTCTGTTACTGCACAGATATCGATGTTCTCCATGCTAAGGAGAGTTTTGAGTGCGTGCATCTTGAGGTTTAGACTTCTGGCGTTGAGTAGCATTACTCTTAGTTTCTTATCCCTTGTGATACCTATGGAGGTGGGTTTGTCTTTTGAGGCTGTGTGTCTGAGCACATAATTCAGGGACATCTTGTTTTAGCCAAAGCCATCAGGCATTTCAGTGAGAGAGAATTGTTTGAGGTCATTGGCTGACTGAGGTCTCTTTATTTCTTTGTTGTTTATAGCACTTTGTGTACTGTGTTTATGAAAAATAAGAAAAGGGGACAAGCCATAAGAGCCTGAAGCCCAGACACTCGTTTGGCAGAAGTAAAGGCCAACAGAACAGTCTTACAGGACCAATGTTGCAAGGAAGCTGAGTTAGCAGGCTCAGGTGGAGCCTGAGTCAATTTCTGTAAGACAAAATTAAGATCCCGGGGAGGATGGAACAGGCTTCTTGGAAGGTCTAATATGAAGGACACCTTTAAGAAAATGTAGAAGCTAAAGGAAAAGATAAAGGCAAACCAGCAGAAATAGCTGATAAATGAGCCTTAACCAAAAAGTAAGCCAAACCACCATTCAGCAATTCACACAAATAACACAGAACCAAAGGAATATCCACAGTAACTGGATCTAGGTTTCTTGGACAACACCAAATAGAAAACCTCTTCCGTTTGGATAAGTAAGATTTCTTGGTATTGGACTTCCTGGCCTCCTGCAGGACATTAAGCATGCCATCAGAAAAAAAAAAGTTGTCTATGTGGAATCAAAATCGTATTACCCACAGTCAGCTAAAGAGTAGACAAGTGGGAATGGATGTGAGATCCCTTGTCTTGAGTGAGTAGTTCCACCCAGTGAGGTAACTTCTGTTGATGGCCCTTGGCTAAGTGGAGAAGAAGAGGGAACTAGTGCTGCTGTGGCCAAAAGGGAGTTGACAGCAAGATTTTTGGAGAATCCTGTTGAATCTTCGACAGGACTTTTGGAATAAGAGGAAGGGGAGGGAAGGCATACAGAAACATCCCCTTCCATGAGAATGAGAGTGTGTCCACCTTCCACACCAGAGGACTTGGGACCCTGGAGCAAAACTGTGGAAGTTGTTTGTTTATGGGGGAGGCAAATAGATCTACTTGAGGAGTTCTCCACTGGTGGACAATGTCCAGAAGCACATCCCTGTGAAGCATCCATTCGTGGGATTGAGCCAATGACCTGCTCAGAGTGTCTGCCACTGAATTTTGAGCTGAAGGAATAAACACTGCATGAAGGGTCAGCTGATGTTTCACTGCCAGATCCCAAACCAGGAGTGCCAACTAGCAAAGTATGTAGGACTTCACACCCCCCCCCCCCCAGCTTGTTCACATACCAAAGTATTGTAGTGTTGTCTGTGAACACCTTGAGAGGCCCTGGGGAGAGTAGAGGATGAAACATTTGCAGAGCCATCAGCAATGCCCTCATCTCTCTGATGTTGATGTGCTCTTTCTGTTGAAGAGGAGACCGAATGCCCTGAACCTTGAGAGAGCTGAGAGCTGCACCTCATCCCACATTTGATGCATTTGTGAAAAACTCCTGAACTGAGAGAGGTGGATGAATAGGAAGGCCTGGATATAGGGGAAGTTGCTAAATCCATCATTGAAATTCCTTCTTTAGGCAGGGTAGAAGAACTAGAAAATCTAGATGCATGTATGGTTTTGCTACACCTATTAAACGAACCACTGGAGCTTCCTCATGTGAAGTTTGGCCAGACAGAACATGGGAATGGTGGATGCCATAAACCCTAGAACTCTCAAATGCTTCCTGGCCGTAATGGAGTGCAGGAGAAGTTGTTTCTGGAAGTAAATGCATGTCTGAACCTTTGGAAGAGACATGGATTCCAGCATAGGCACTGTCTGTATCCTGCACCCATTGAACACATGGTCCTGAGAAGGAGTCAGAAAAAAGAGTTTTTGAAATTTGTAGTGAACCCCAGGCCTTGCAAAAGAGAAATGGCAAAGTGGAGATTTTGCAACAAAACCTCTGGTGAGGATGCCTAGAATAGGAGGTCATCCAGAGAGAGGAAGACTTGAATCCCCTGAAGTCTGCAAAAATTAATCACAGGTGCCAGGCATTTAGTGAATACCCTTGGGGCAGTAGAAAGGCCAAAGGGCAAAGCAGAGAACTGAAAATGCAAGGAAGCAACAGAGAAAAGTAAAAACTTCCTGCAAAGAGGATGAATAGGAATGTGGAGGTAAGCATCCTTGATATCCAGAGAAAGAAGGAAGGCCTGAGGTAGAAGGCGAGGAAACAAGGTTTGAAGTGAAAGCATTTGAAAAGTAGGTACCTTCAGTAAGGTGCTTAGGTGAGAGAAGTCCAGAATGGGTCTCCAATTGCCTTCTTTTCTTGGAACCAGAAACATTTTGGAGTAAAATCCCTTCTCTGTTTGGGCATCAGTGACTTCCTGAATGGTGCCTTGAGGCTGAAGTTCCTGCATAACCTCTGGAAAAAGATGTAACTGATCTTGAGGAGAATGAGGAATGCCCATGAAGGGAGGAAGAGATTTCCAAACTGTGAAATAGCCTAGGTGAATGATGGAAAGGATCCAAGAGTCTTGGGTAATATGTGACCAAAGAGGAAAAGGAAAAGAAAGAGAAGAAAAGAAAGAAGAATGTGACTGGAATGAGAGTGGTAGTCAAGACAGGTCATGTTTTGTCAGGAAAGGGCTGCTTTTGAATAGGAATACTCTGAGTGAGCTTACCTGGAAGAACACTTTTACCTCCTGTTTTACTTTTTTGCTGTGGTCGAGACTGCCTATGAACAAAGGCTGACTTACAAGGATAATTCCTTTGAAACTTAGGAACAGGAGAAACAAAAATATGTTTCAGATACTGCAGCTCCTTATCTTTTTGCTGTATGGACTCTACAGCAACAGTACCAAACAAACACTTGTTATCCAGAGGGGCATCCATCAGCTTCGCCTTAATGTCATCAAACAAAGATTGAAGGTGTAGCCAGGAATATCTCCTCAGTAAAGAACAAGAAGCTGCAGCTCTCAAAGAAGCATCTGCTGCATCATAACTGCACTTAATGGAGTGCCTAGCTACATGAGGGGAAGCCCCCAACAAAGACAAGGCAGAAGTCTTAACCTCAGAATCAGGAAGGTCAGCTAAACGTTGGCAAGTCTGAGAAACCAGGGCCAAGACATACTTGGTCATCTGAGTCTGATAATTAATAGTGCTGAAGGCAAGGGTGGCAGAAGTATATATCTTTTTGCCCAGCCTTTCCATAGTCCTACTGTGCTTATCAGAGGGAAGAAGCTTAGTGGAAGGTGGTAGTTTGGAAATCTTATCTGAAGCCACAGAAACTACAGAGGGATCAGAAGAAGGGCACTTGTATAAATGTTTGCAGTCCTCTGGCACCTTATAGAAATGGTCAGTTTTCTTAGGGGCAGGGGGTTAGGAACCTGGAGCCTGTGAAAAAGAGGAAAAGGCATCCAAAAAGGCAGGTGAAGCAGGAGGTACAGCAGATGGTATAGGAGAATCCATCTTAAGGAGCTCATGTTATCTCCTGTGCACTTCATACACCTGAGAGCAGTCCCTTTTGAAACACTTCATCCTTCCAATGGAAACACTTCATCCTTCCAATGGTATCCCCAAGAGATATCTTCAGCAGGAGAGTCTGTATGGGTGGATTCCTCCTCCTCAAAGTTGTAGTCTAAAGGAGAAGGAATCTGTGTGCAGGAGGCCAAGAAGTCCTCATCAGAATCTACCTCTTCATCTGAGGAATCCTGATCTCTAACCCTTTAGGCAGGGGAAGGCGAACAAGCAGGAACTGGAACAGGGGCCCCCTGAGGTCAGAGCCATAAGGACCTTAAACAGGCCCTGAGTAAAATTGTACTAGTCACTCTGAGGGTCTTTGGGAGTAGGAGATAAATGCTTTGTTTTCTATTTCTTTCTTAAATGGATATCTGCCTTATGAAAAATAGAAGGCCCAGACATAGGCTTGCAATCCACAATCGTAATCAGCACTTACTCACTCACTAAGATCTGTGGAATACCCTAGGCCCTTCTGTAATCACAACCAGTGGTTCCTCCAGGACGTCTGTGAAAGTTGCTTGCAAGGCCTCTGAGTATGTGTGAACAGCCAACTCCATACTCGTTTTTGAACCAGACACAGCAGAAGAATCTTATTCTGGAACCGGGCGAACTTTGGGCCTTCATCAGCCTTCAGAGAGATGTCCGATAAGGGAGGCGCAACTGAAGAATCCAACCTAACAGTCTTGGCCTTCCTTTTCGTCAGTGGCCGTACTTCACGTCTAGGCACAGCACCTGCCATTCAGCCCTGAGGTAACTGTTTAAGACACTGATTCTCTAGATAAATTTTGAGGGAGGAAAGGCGACTTCTGATCATTTTTAGGAACAAAGGCCTGACAAATACTGCAAGATGTATGGTCGTGAGCAGCCCCCAAGCAAAACACTGCTTGTGACGATCCTTATGAGGAACTTGTCTCCCACAATTGCATTTTCCCCTTCTGGATGACACTAACCACAAATATAGAGAAAGCAACCAAAAACAAGGAAAAGCATCCCAACAAGGCACTTATCTGAGCCAAGGTACACCAGAGAAACACAACAACTTGGGCTATCAGACCAAAGATCAAAAGATAGTGTTCAGATTGGTGGCAAAGAAGTTCTGGGGAGGGTATGTCTGGATGTCCCTTTTATGCCCTACGCTATGTGAGGAGCAAACTAGGGATGTACAGCATGTCCTACGGCAACCTAAAGGCTTTGGTATACCGGACAGACGTCGGGTCCCCTTGCGGGTATATCCCATGTGTTAAGAATACTCCAGCAGTGACTGGAAGGACAGCACAGGTACCCTTCACCTACCCGCTCTTACTTGGATCTGTTTCAGGCATTCTTGATCCCCTCTTTCAGCATGCACTATACCACTGTTTCAGTGAAGTAGTGTTTCTTTAAAGTGTGCAGTCACAGTTCCTGTATACATAATAGAATTTGGGGTTTTAAGTGCTGTGTTGTAGTTTCCCACCTTTCATTCCTATTGTATGGTGACTGCTTCAGTATATTTTTGTAAACTTTTAATTGAGTATAATCCCACATAAATCTACTTTATCCAGCAGTGACATCACTTTAGGAATAGCATGAGAATGTATCCATAGAAGCTAATAGATATGCCCCTTGCTCATGCTCTGTGGTGAATCTGTTAAAATGTAAGCATGCTTCTCTACACTATCGCTATGCTGATGTCAGCAGGGTAGATATTCATTGAAAATCTTAGTGATGTCAGCATTGGTAAATGATAGTGTTTTGTGTGATATAACTATAGAAAGTGGAAGTTCAGCTATATTTTTAATGACAGGAGGGATGCATGATGGCACTGTAGGCACTGCATGTTGTGTTGTAGAAGGTAAGTGAAAAACTGTGAGTGGACACTTTAAAAGGTCATAATGGAGGTGTTTTGCATGCTGTTAATAAAACATGAATTCAAGTTCTTGACTCACAATGAGCTTTTTGTGGATATGTCATGTTAATTGGTCCACTTTTAGTTAGTATGACTAAAAAAATTATGTTCCTTCTAGTTATGACTGGGAGTAATAACATCAGTGAGGGAAGAGTTTTGGCATCCTATCTGAGACCATTATCCACAGCAAGTTAAGGTGGTTAATTATTTGCTCTTTGAGTTTCCTGTTGGGCACAAGGACACTTCTTATTGCTTCAGAAATGTCTATTGTCTGATAATTATATACTGTGCTGGACATTTGAAGCTGTGTTGTTATTTCTCATTTTTTCATTGTGTTTGCCTTGTGCCTACCAGCCAGAAAAACCTATTCCAACTGTACACAACCCATTTTCCCTTACCCAGGAATTTCACCTGGGATCAGGCCAAGAGTTGCACTAAAGGGTCATCATTCAAGCAGCCATGAGAGTGCTTTATATCCATCCCAGAATCCTGGAAGTGGCGGCATCTATAATTGTGTAACTTTGTCACTGGGATGAGGATGACCTGCAGTCTGTATCACCACAGAGGTCCTCAGTGCCTTTCTTGTGTGAGTTTACACTTCTGTACACTCACACTGAAAGCTAATATCAGGTAGTAGTTTGGTGAGCCTAACTCCCCCAGTCCACAAATTTTAATTGCTGTCTCTCTTCTGTGGGTTTGTAATACTATGTGTTTGGCTCTTTCCTGTCTCTTCACCCAGGATTAGCACAGCCATTGTCCCCTTTCAGCTCTGTCAGACACCTGAACTGATAATTAATCTTGGGTCATCTGCATATCTTAGGGATTTATCCCTCCATGTCAGTGGAGCTGGCTTGAATTTTACTTTTGATCAGTATTTTGTTCTAATGCTGGTAATGCCCACTCCTGGACACATCTTTGTAGGTCCCAGGAATTGTTTACAGTGTAGTAGAGTATATTGGCATAAGTATGCAAGTAGTATTTTATTAAGAATGTGTCCTATGTTGCATTCCACAGAGACACAGTTTGTGTTGTCATTGTCCATTTTGTGTAATGGAATTACTTTTTGTTTCACTTATGAGGTTTATGAAGTAAAAGGAGACATCAGCTCTGAAGTAAATCTATGTTTAGTTTATTTAATGATAATTATACTACTGGACATACTGTTATCACTAGGAGCATGAATCTGCCCAAAGACTAAAATTGTTCAGTTCAGTGTGTCTTTGTTTTTTTTTGTGAGGAACATAATAGCCTTATTGTTGGTCATAATTTTGTATATCACCAGTGGTGTTTATGATTCATTTTATAAAGTCTTCTCATAGCTAGTGAAATGTTATTAAACATCCTGCAGACTTAAATGTTATTCCTTAAGTCCCTGTTTAAACATTGTATGATTAAGTAAATCATTTAAGCAGACTAAAATTCCAAAGTAATCCTAAAATTACTTTTTTGTGATTCTTATCTGTTTAAGAAGTGAATGACTAATTAAATACATTGAATGAACAACTGAATGAATAAATGTATGCATGAGTAAATACATATATTTGATTGTACTGGTATTTGTATTTAACATAATTTCATATGTACAGCTTTTGTAGTAAAAATAGTAGTAACCACTACAGAAAAATATATTAGTTTGTCTTGTTTTTAGTTCTTATTAACTGGTAAGTCTCAAATGGTACAAAAAGTCAATCAAAGGCTTTTTTGTGATAGTAAGACCATTTGCAACTTGTTAGACTACTAGGAGATACTATTAGTTCAACTGATCAGACAATACCTGTAATATATATATATATATATATATATCACATTGTTGCTGAAGTTATGAAAATAAAGCAAACAGTACCTAATGGAGAGGGGGAAATGCTATATTTAGCATATAACAGATAACTACAGTGCATGTAGTCTCTGAGTACTGATTTCTTGTTTTCATAAATCTCAATATTAAGAAGTTGCTGCCCTATATTTCAAGCTAAAATGCTGGATGAAAAGCCTAAATAAATGCAAAAATGGATGAACAGATTGAGCTCGTACATTAAAATTGAAACAAGTAGACCTGTAATGTCCAACTTCTTGGTTTCATTACCTTGTAACTGATCTCCCCTTGTAACTGATATACTGTTCCATGTTGAAAAGCAAAAGGCTTGGTGCCAAGCAAAGATATGTTTTTTGTAATCAGTCATTTCAAAATCTAAATCAGCATAATCTCAGGCACAGATATGCCAAGGCCTGTACAGTGTATTACACAATGTGTACATTAACATTTTGTCTTCATAGATGAGATGTTATGTTTGTTGCGTGACATTCCCACCTATACTACCAAATATGTGCAACAGAGATTGAGTAGTGCAGAACATCCTAATGAATTTATGGGCATGGAAGGACAGCTGGGATGGCCATTTGGTGTAATGGAGGTGATCATTCTCGTGCACACTCATGTCCACAGACTCACATCCATTCAGACTTTGTGACAAAGCACACACTACACACACATAATCCACACTCCATTCCTTTGTGTCTTCTGCCCTAGTCACTACTTGTAACTTGCATCCCTATCACAAATATTTCCCTTTCATTCATTTTATTGTTAATTGTGTCCCCCAAGCAAAGACCTGCTTTCGTGTGGTCCCAGTTGCTGCTGTTAACTAAAATCTTTCTACTTTTTTCATCTAAGGTGTTCTATAGTGTATGCAGTTGACATGAAATGGATAAACTGATTATATCTGTTACAGATAGGGTATGCCTGCAAAAGAACTTGACAAAATGTACCATGTGGGCACAGAAGACTAATGTTGTGTCTTTTGGCTTTTCCCAGTTAGGGGTCATCACAGCGGAACTCTAGTCCGCTAATGATTGGCAGTAGATTTTTATGTGCCGAGTTGCCAGCTCTGACGCACAACCTTCAACAAAGGTATGTCCATTCACGCATGTCTCCACACAGAAGACGCTCTAGCTGAGAATCGAACAGGACAACATCTTACTGTGAGGCGACAATGCTACCGCAGCACTACAGAAGACTAATATGCTGATAAATATATCAAAAACTAAGCATATGAGATTTGGGATATTCAGAATATAGGGTGTATATTTAATACCGCACACAGTTATTTAAGGGCTTTGGTAGATGGGTAGAGCTAACTTTGAGTTTTTCTGATCATATTCACTAATTGGGTAATGATAGTTATAAAACTGTAGGCTGCATAAAAAATGATTCATAAAATCTAGGAAATCAGAAATGCAAGTCACATTAGACGCAAACTAAAATATGGAAAGCGTACAGCAGAAGTAGAGGCATCCATGGATATGAAAGCTTAAGTTATTATGAAAGATTAGAACATATGAACTTGTACAGTGTTTCATACAGATATTTAATTGGATACCTTATTCAGGTATATATATTTAGAAACAACATCCTGTTGGAATGGTTGGGGGTTATCAAAGACCAGTAGAGAATCATCAGACAACCTGGTTAGGATACTATATAGGAATAAGAGATGTTATAACTAGTTCTCTGAGACAGTAGGTGATGCACAGAGCAGACTTCCAAATGATATTAAAGCAAACACTAGTTTATATATTTTTAAGAACATCTTGGACACTTGTTATGGGAATGCTTGTTTTGAATATTTGTATATATGGTGTGTATGTACATCTGCTAGGCTATCTGAGTTATAGACACTTACAGTGAGTCAACTCTGCTTCATTTTTCATAAGCAGAGGGTTTCTCCAAAACAAACCCACAGTTGCTAACAGTCACACAACCACACTTGTGCATACTCGTACACACTCGCTCTCACACACACACACACACACACACACACACACACACACACACACACACACGCACATGCAAGCACTCTGAAATCAGAATTCTGGTGCCCCTTTTCTGGGAAAAGTGTACATATAGACTGAGTATGCCTCTTGAAAACATTATCGACTGACTGTAATCTAAGTAAATTTTTTGAGGGGATAAGGCAAAAATATGAGGCATCAGTTTGTATTTTTTGAACAATAAGAAGTATGAGACTCAAGTAACTGGCATTACTGACTGACTGTAATCCTCAGAGTGACGTACCAGAAACACAAACATTTTATGAGATACAAGGAGAAAAATATGAGGTAATATAAGGGTAATTTGAAAGATATGCCTTTTCCATGAAGTGTAAAACCTTTTGATATAACTTGAGAGAGTGAGGCACAAAACTGCATTACATTTTTTCTGTTTTTTTTCTCCTTTGCAAACAATTGTGGTGCCCACATTGAAGCTGTATATCTGTTTGGCAGACAGTAGCAGTGCTGCACAAACCAGTCAATCAAAAAGATGCAAATTCAGGCAGGACCAGTGGCACACTTTTATTTTATTTTATTTATTTATTGCTTCCAGCTTGCAGAACACTTATTTGACCACTGTAGCAGAAAATTAAGCAAGCTTGTTTTATTGAAAACAGGCTTGTTTCTTTATTTTCCACTATTGTAGTTGAGTATGTGAATTTTTTTCAGCCGACGAGTCAGCCGACGGCATAGGCCATAAGTCTATGAAAAATAATAGTGAGGGTGCCCTCCTTCTCCTCCTTGCTCTGTGGTTCCTGCTTCCATGTTTTTGTTCAATGTACTCAGTCCTGGTGCTGTCGTAGAGAGAGGACTTAATGTATAGTAATTTGTGAACCCCTTTAGATCTGTGTTTACCAACCACAGCTGTGTGGTGAATTAAACTTTTGTTAAGAAAAAATACTAATTATGGTATGAATGGTGACTGAGGCCTTTTCAGTCTAGTCATACCTCTTTGTAGCCCGCTATAGCAGTATGGTGGATTAGTGTTTTGCCTGAATTTGGACTTGGTGGCAATGAGTCAAAATTTAGTGGCTGTGTGTCATACATTGTATATTTTTACCTTTGCCTAATGAAGGAAATATATTAGACGCGGTATATTAGTGGAGTCTGCATTTAGACACCATGACATTATGTTTTTTTTTTTAATCTCAGAGATAGTTATCCTTTAATGCAACTCTATCTTACGACAAGGTGTAAACAATTTGATGTAACCTCTGATGTGGATGAAGCGCATTTTTGGAAAGTCTTCAGATATATCTTTATTTTCAGAGATTAGGGAGCTTACCTTTTTAGTAGCTTCTGATTCTGATTGTGTAAGCTTAGGAGTGGATTGTGCTTGCCTACATTATGTCTGCAAGTAATCATAGTCCATAGACTTTATCTTGTTATTGTTCATGGAAAAAGTTAAATGGACTGCCATTAGAATGTGCTACATATAAAAAAATACTGTGAAGACATTGACACTTCAACTGTCTACTCTTATAAGGAATATCTCATAGAGTGGTGTGTTTCTTTCCGTGGGTGATCATCGCAGAACAGGTGAATGTTGGGCTGTTTAGCACATCAGTAAGTACAAGGTATCATCTTGGCAATTCTTAGACGTATTTTTGATTCCTGCTCTTCTGTCAGTAGATAACAGTCTTGTTTTATGTCTGATGAATATTGCCAGATGTTTCAGTTAGTTATTGTTATTAAAAGTTCCCTTGCTGTCATCTGAAATCTGTCTGATATCATCTTTTACCTAGGCTTTTCCAGATTCAGACCAGGCACTCCAATCATTACAACTACCAAAGGATGTACTGTATGTACATTCATCGAAAATTATATTCAGTCTAGGTTGCTATCAATCTGACAATCCTTATTGATCATTCCAACTGCCTTTTGGTGCAGATGTTCATCGTGTTTCACTGTTGCAGTCATTACTCTTGGGTTATCCTGCTGGCAGGCTACCCGCAGTCAGCCAGAATTCCAAAGTCTAGGTCCGGTGTCGATTGCTGTCGCCTCTTCCCTGACGTCAGTGTGCCAGAGGTATAAAAGATGCAGCCGACGCCATTTTCTTCAGTCTTTCTTGCCGCATGGTGCCTGAAGCAAAAGCAGTTCGCAAGTGCCAGTCGGCCGACTCCTGAGATTTTCAAATACGAGTTTCAGAACTGAAGTTTTCATTAAAGCTAAGTACCCCGTTGGGGAAACTTTTTTCTTGCTCCAGACCGATGTCAGAAAAAGTTAACAATTGTATTTCTTGTGGGAAGCAAATACCTCATAAGGATTTTCACTCTTACTGTATTCCTTGCCTAGGCCCTGATCATAACGTTGCTAGTTGTTGGTTTTGTGCTAGATTTAACCAACGCACTATCAAGCTTCAGTTCGATTTTGCATTCCATTACTTTGGCTGAAGGTTTAATTATATAATGCCATCGGATCAGCCGACAACCGGAGTTTACAAAAAACGCAAGGATAAGGAAAAAGATAGGCATCTGAGGTCCAAAACCGATGACGAAGCCTCTGCTAGCCCAGTCGCCGGTTCTCAGTGAGGCGCTTTCGGAGCCCCTGGCGCCCCTTACCTCAGAGACACAGGCCGCTTCCGACTCCCATGTGGAGCCAACTGGGCCTCTGGATACTCAAGGTATTGGACACTCGGAAATCATTCCCTCAGATGGGTCCAGAGCCGCTGAGCAGGCATCGGCTTCTGAGGGTGTCTTCAGACCTACACAACTATATATTAAGCCATCTTCAGCTTCAAAGACAAAGTCTAAAGCAGCACTAAAGACAAACAAACAAGTACAGCATTCTCCTACTCAGACTTCCATGCCTAAAAAACAGATGCTTAAAATGGCCGAAGACCTAATTACTTTGATCAGGGGCTCCCATCCCCCTCCTGATTAGAGGCCTAGGCAAGAGACCGAGTATGATTCTTCTGATCAGGTTTCTATTTCCTCTGATTCCTCTTCTGAACAGGATTACTCCATGATTCCCTATGAGGATTCTGATGCTGAAGAATCCATTCCTTCAGCCTCTCCTTCTGAGGATTATTCTTTTGGGGAAACCCTGCATACTATGAGGGAACATTTCCACTGGGAGAGCCAAGATTATTCTGAATCTAAGAAAAGGCTCAGAGACTTTCTGCTACTTCCTCAGCACAGACCCCTTGCTATTCCACCTGTTCTAGACATTGTAGATGATGTATTTTCAGAGTCCGGCCTGTCTCCAGACTCTTTACCCCCTGCACCTGCTAAGCCAGACAGATACTACAGGGTCCTGGATACTCATAAATTCCTGTATAAAAACCCCGCTGCTGACCCAGAAACTATATCTCAGGGTCCCAAGGGGTTAAAGCTTCCACTGCAAAAAACCCTGTCCCTTCTGATAGGGATTCCAGGTCTCTAGACAGATGGGGGAAAAAAGTCTACACTTCTGCAACCCTGGCCGTAAGGGCCTTAAATTGTCAGTTTCATATGCTTAAATATCAGCAATATTTAATGTCACTGCTTAAACAGAAAATGTTGACAGATACTGAATGTTCAGAGAACAAGGAATTGCAGGATTTATTGCATGTAGCTGAACAAGTGGGAAAGCATACTTTGCAATGTGGTTATGATTCTCTGGAGGTCTCTTGCAGGGCCGCTGTTACAGGTTCTGTTATTAGAAGGCATGCTTGGTTAAAGGAGCAAAACCTGCCTGATCATGTTAAAGCAAAATTATTAGATGCACCACTACAGCATGATACTTTGTTTGGTTCTAAAGCAGAAGAGGTGTTGAAAAAAATGGAGGATAAATCAAAATCCATGCAGACAGTCAAGGATTTCTTACAGGTACAGCCACCCAGGTTTAGCAGAAACTGGCCTTCTAAAAATTGGTCCTTTCCAGCGTCAGACAGACCACAAAGAGGCAGATACAGGCGTCCCAGAGGCAGATCCCAGCCCCAAGGCTCATACAGGCCTAAACAATGTGGTGCTCCTACCTCCAAAAGCGGAGAAGACAAATCACAACCTTTCAGGAAACAGTCCCAATGACTTTCCTCTACCAGATCCAAGCACTTTTCTTTTGGCAGCCCCCTTAGGGGGAAAATAGCACTATTTTCATCAAATTGGCAAAGGATTACCCAAGACAAATGGGTCCTGAACATAGTGTCCCAAGGGTACAGGTTCAATTTTCACATTCCACCAAGGTCAAAAGGTATGCCAGACCTGCCACACAATCAATGGACAGAGGCACAAAAACAAATTACAGCCCTCATAGATATGAGGGCCATTCAGCATGTACCACAACAAGAGCAGGGGCAAGGATTTTACTCCAGACTTTTCCTAGTACCGAGAAAGGACAAAACCTGGAGACCAATACTGGACCTGTCTATACTAAATATGTTTCTGGAAGTTGCAAAATTCAAGATGTTAACTCTACAGCAGCTACTGCCCATGCTGGGCAAGAAAGCTTGGCTCGTAACTTTGGACCTAAAAGAGGCACACCTGCATGTCCCAATCAGGCAATCTTGCAGAAGATACCTCAGATTCATAGCTGGCTCAATGCATTACCAATTCTCTGCACTGCCCTTTGGCTTATCTACTGTGCCCAGGGTCTTCACAAAATGCCTGGCACCAGTAATTGCATTTTGCAGACAAAAAGGAATTCAAATATACCCCTACTTGGATGACTGCCTAATTCAAGCAGAGAACAAAGACATTCTACTAAAGCATCTGGCGTTTGTAAAAAGATTACTAATTGGCCTAGGGTACACAGTAAATGAAAAGAAATCAAAACTAGTGCCCTCTCAAGAGATAATATTCCTGGGTGCAAGCCTAAATACAACTGCCCAGATGGCTTATCTCACGCCAGACAAACAAAAGCAACTGACTACTTACTTCAAGAATTTGGCAACAAAAACCCACTTATCTGCAAGGAAAACCATGCAGGCCTTGGGTTTCATGGCATCCAGCATTCTACTAATTCCATATGCCAGACTGCATATGAGGAAACTACAATGGTATCTAAAAAGTGTTTGGACTCAACATTGCCACAGCCTGGAGACAGTAATTGCACTCATTCCCTGCCTGCAACAGGAGTTTCGATGGTGAGCAGAAGCCTGTCACCACAATGAGGGTCTGCCATTCAGTTTACCCCCAGCCAGACAAACACTGACAATGGATGCATCAGATTATGCCTGGGAGGGCCCATATGGCAGGAAAATGTATTCAGGGCACATGGCCTGCAAACCAGATGCATCTTCACATCAATCAAAAAGAGATGCTAGCTGTTCAAAATGCCCTGACAGCTTTCAAGGACCTACTTCATCCAGGACAGTTACTGAAAAAGACAGACAACACTATGGTCATGTGGTATATAAACAAACAGGGAGGTACACATTCCTACCCCGTCTGCAGACAAGCAATGACCTTATGGGACACAGCATTGGCTTTTCAAGTTCACCTGCAAGTGCAATTTCTGCCAGGAAAAACAAATACTCTGGCAGACGAACTAAGCAGAAACCTCATGGATCCCCACGAATGGAAACTGGATCCACAAGTCTTCAGCATGATAATAAGGAAATGGGGATGCTCAGACATAGATCTATTTGCCTTCCCTCACAACTGCCAATTGCAGAGATTTTGCACAAGAATTTATCACAAGCAAGCATGGAAAGTGGATGCCCTATCTTTCAGCTGGAAAAATCTAACAGTATATGCCTTTCCCCCATTGCCTCTCCTACCCAGGGTACTCCTAAAGGTCAGACAAGAGAAGCCAAAAATGATACTGATTGCACCAGACTGGCCACGCCAGCGCTAGTACCCAGTCCTGAAGAGCTTGTCTCTAGGTCCAGCATGGATACTGCCTCAGACTTCTCACTTGCTGACCCAACAAAACAGTCAGATCCTGCACAGCAAACTCAGGACCTTAAATCTGGCAGCATGGTGGATAATGTATCCATTCAGAACACTACTCTTTCAAAAGCTGTTATGGATGTTATTTTGTAGGCCAGGAGGCCCAGTACCAGAAAATCTTATGCAGAAAAATGGAAGAGATTCTCTGCTTGGAACCAGGAACAAGGCATAGACACGTGTGTACCACATATCCCTCAGATTTTACAATACCTAACTGAGATGCTAAACAAAGGCCTTTCTTTCTCATCTATTAAGATTCATGCCTCTGCCATTTCAGCCCATTATAATATGGAACCACCTATATTTTCTCATCCTTTAATAAGGCAGTACCTCAGAGGGGCCAAAAACATTAGGCCTCCAAGGAGAGCACCAATTTCAGCCTGGGTCCTCAATTATGTTTTGGTAAAACTCACACTGCCTCCTTTCGAGCCAGCATCAACAGCAGATATAAAATACTTATCCTGGAAAACAGCTCTGCTCCTAGCAATAACCTCTGCAAGGTGAGTCTCAGTCAGAGCTACAAGCACTCATGGCTGTGGAACCTTTCATCATTTTCCATCCAGACAGGGTTTCTCTGAGGATGAACCCTACATTTATGCCTAAGGTAGTGTCCAGTGTGGCCCTCAACCAAAACCATTCACTTGCCAACCTTTTATCCTAATCCACAGAACAAGGGTAAGAAAATTCTGCATTCTTTGGACATACACAGACAGTTAAGATTCTACTTGGACAGAACTAAAGCTTTCAGAAAGACTGAGCAACTTTTAGTGTCATATGCTGCAGATTCACAAGGAAAGGCTATCTCAAAACAGACTATTTGTAAATGGATAGGCCATTGCATCTGTTTCTGCTATTTTCAACATGGCAAAGCAGTGCCTAAGGATATTAGGCCTCATTCCACCAGAGCAGCAGCCACTTCAGCAGCCTTCCACAGAGGAGTACCAACCAAAGATATCTTAGAGGCTGCAACTTGGAGTTCAGTGCACACCATCACAAAGCACTACCACTTACCTCTTTACTCTAAGTCCAGAGCAGGCTTTGCCACTGCAGTTCTGCAGGGCCTCATAGCGTCTCCTAATCCTGTTTAGCCCAGCCACCCTACCTCAGCTTTGGGATTCAACACAAGAGTAATGACTGCAACAGTGAAACACGATGAACATAGTACAGTTGTGTACCTAGCATAAATGTAGATGTTAGAGTGTATTCACTGTTGCAGTCCAGGTTACCCACCCACCATCCCCCTTTTCCTTGCTGGGGCTTATCTGCACTTCTCTATCCTATACAACCTTTTTGGTTGTAGATGAAGGACATGTTATTTTTGTGCATGCATTTTTATTGGCATATTCTTTCAGCCTTCCAATTTAGGGGCACCTGACATCTGGGGCAGGAAAATCTGAAGAAAATGGCGAAGGCTGCATCTTTTATACCCCTGGTGCACTGACGTCAGGGAAGAGGCGACAGCAACAGACGCCGGACCTAGACTTTGGAATTCTGGCCGACTGCGGGTAGCCTTCCAGCAGGATAACCCAAGAGTAATGACTGCAACAGTGAATACACTCGAACATCTACATTTAAGGTAGGTACACAACTGTACTTTTAGGGTTGCATAGTAAGGGGTGACTGCTCTGAACCTGATCCAGGGACTGGTATTTCTGGCACTTTGGTAAATTCCTGCATGTGAGCATAGGATGTCTTCCAATGTGTCCTTCCTTAATTATTGTTGATTGTTGCTATGCTTGTGACTTCCACCTAAAAGAAGTCCATGAGAGGCACATTTCCCTTATTGTCTTCAGGGAAAGAGAGCTGCTAATATGCCTCTTGACCCTTCTTTCCTAGATGACCCTTCTGAATTATTTAGCACAGTTACTGAACTTGGGCTGTCAACTTCACAGCATGACATTTTCCCTTTGCATCAGCGTATTATCAATTTCTAACTTTTTTTAACTGTTGATTAGTGTTTATATGTGGTTTAAGAGGAAATAACATGTTATAAACAGACTGAAAGCAAAGCATCATGTAGAATATGTGTGATTAAGTCTTTTTTTTCAGAAATTAAGCATGTATGCAATGACAGAGATGGGTTTCCACAAGCAATTTTTCATGTTTTAAATGTAAAGCATTTACTGTAAGTAAAGACATTCTGTTTTGACAGACTTTCTTTTCATGCTTTGTATATAAAAAAGCATTTTTGGTAATGTATGCTGTTGTGTGTTTAATCAGGTAGAAGAACTGACCCGACAGCTTCAAGCTAGGAATGATGAAGATGATCCAGTTATGATGGCCGTCAATGCTAAAGTTGAGGAGTGGAAGGTATCACTGCTAAGCTGTAGTTCAGTAAGCTGAGTTTGCAGAGTTGTGAACTTTGGGTCTTACCATCATTCTTAATGTTACGCATATTACTTTGCAGGCCGTGTTGTTAGCGAAAGATGATGAACTCCTTGAGTATCAACAAATGTTGCGGGACCTTCAAGAAAAGTTAAGACTTGCACATCTGGACTCTGACAAGAATAATGTCATGGCACTGCGACAGGTAACACTTAGAAAGCTCAAATAGTATTAAGCCAGCTATAGTAGTTACATTAGGTTCTATCTCCCTGAGATACTCTAAACAAAAGTAGTGTAATTGACAATGATTACTTAGAAAAGCAGAACAAAAGTTTTACACAGAGTCAAAGCTGAGCTTCTTGTGAAGAATCATATTAAAATCCAGAGCAAATTCCACTCTAAGTGAGCTGCTTTGTTTCTTTAGAGAGCTAATGCTGCCTTTGTCCTAGGATGTATGATTTTTTTTTTTTTTGGTCAATCTGGGGGCAGCCCTTATATAGTTTATATAATACAGTAAATAATATGAAGAAGTAAAAAGCAAACAAAGATGATTATACTTTCAGTTACAGCATATAAAGCTGTCAAAAATGTATTATTACATTTTATTAAAAAAATAGCTACAGTTTGAGTTTCCTTCTTGTGTAGTACCAGATGTTTTTGACTTATGCATTTTAAATCCAGCTAGTGCTGCATTGTGCATTTAGACAAGTAAGTGTATATAGTGCTTTTTACTGTATTTCAATGGGGGGAAGTTATTGTTTCTATTGCTGTTTTTTTCTTCTTTCATTTCCTTCCAAGCTATACCTGCCAGCTAATGTCTTGGTCACTGAAATGCGTATTATTTTTATTTTACGACTCCTGAACAAGGTAGAATATAATGGTTTATTAATGTTGGTATTTCCTGAAGTAGGATGGCGCAGTGGTGTAGCTGTTAGTGTTGTCGCCTCACAGTAAGAGGTTCTCCAGTTCGATTCTTGGGTAGGCTGCCTTCTGTGTGGAGTCTGCATGTCCTCGCTGTGTTCATGTGGGTTTCCTCTGGGTGCTCTAGTTTCCTCCCACATTCCAAAGACAAGCAGTAGGTGGACTGGACACTCTAAATTGGCCCTAGGTGTGTGTATGCATGTAAGTGTGTGGTGTACTCTCTGAGGAAGGTTGGTTCTCGGGCTAGCAACCCGACCCTGTAAAACCCGTACCTGCTATGGAAACAAGTGTTGAAAGGCACTCGTTGCCCGATGTGCTGTATGCACGGGAGAAATTTCCTGAAGTATTTTTGTTGTTAATAAGACATATTAAATGTGATAGTGCTGACAACTGACGACTTATTTTGGGGTCATTGATGCCTTTGAGTTCTGTAGCATCCAAATTCAGAAGATGCTGTGTATGTATGTACATCCATATATATATATATATATATATATATATATATATATATATATATATATATATATATATATATATATATATATATACACACATATATATGTGTGTGTATATATATATATATATGTGTGTGTGTGTGTGTGTGTATATATATATATATATATATATATATATACACACACACACGCATATATATATATATATATATATATATATATATATATCTATATATATATATGTGTGTGTGTGTGTGTGTATATATATATATACGTGTTTAAGTATTTGAATGATACTATAGGCAGTTTTGACAAGTTCAGTGCACTTTATTTACTTTTATTAAATGTTTTATTTTATTGACAATCTTTTCTTAGTTCTTCCCTACAGGATCACCTTTCTCGTGAATGGCAGTGAATGGCAGTGGAGTTTCACGGTGTCGCAGGTGTCGCCGGCGCTTCCGAACCTTCCAAGGTGCACACCACACACCGCACACCTAGGCCATTTAGAGTGGCACACTCCACCTGCAGCATGTCTCTTTGGGATGGGGGAACCGGCACCACCGGAGGGAAACCACGCGCACCAGGAGGACATCCAGACTCACACAGAAGAGGCACCCCAGCCGAGGGATCAACCGAGAAGAACTTGCTGTGAGGCGGCAATGCTAACCACTGCACCACCGTGGCCGCCCCTTTTATTTTATTGACAATAAAGTTAATAAAAGAAGGTAAATGAAACTAAAAACTCCAGTCAGTAGGAATAACATAAGATCTTCTTCATAAAGCTCACTTCTGCAATAGCCTAAGCTATATGAGTTATATTCTGCTAATGATGTAGCAGCCAACCAGTTTTCAAATCTTTCAGGGGGCCCTTTCATGCTCTCAAACCATTAGTATACTTGAGTTGAGCTGACCTAATGTCAGGTGCCAAGGCCTTCACAGGTTCCTGCTGCCAAAGAGGGCCCTGTTGTGTGGGCTTTTGGGGATTGATGGCCACTAACACTATTCCATTGCTGGGCAGATAAGTTCCCCATGGGGAAAAAAACTTTGCACTTTACTTTTTATGACAGAAAGCTTACTTTTTTCTGTATAACTCAATTAAATTAAGCTAGAAGAAAGTGATTTTAATGAGTGTCACATGAGTTTTGAAAACTTTTAAACTAGAGAGTTATTTTTTTCATTGTTTACCAAAGGGTTGTTAAAACTAACTTTAAATATGTTTTTCCTCTGGTAAGTTGTGTTATTTTAACTTTGGGTGATGGGGTAAGTGTATATAGTGCTTTTTACTGTATTTCAATGGGGGAAGTTACTTATTTTACAGCTTACCTTCTTTTACTAACTGTTGCTGACAGGACCCTTTTTTGGCTTAATCATTGAACATTCTTGTAGTTCCTAGATTTTTCCTTCTTCCAGCCAAAAAAAGAAGAAAACTGTCAAGCAGCCTTTGCCACCACAGCAGGGTACTAAAGGGCCTCAACAGCAGATGAGTGGTTCTGCTGTGGCCAAAATTTTTTCCTTGGACCACTCAACTTTTTCCTTGGTTCCCGCTGGCGTACTTCTGACAGCCACCATGGGATAAGACACATCCTCTACAGCTGTTGGAGCACCCTTGGCAGGCATAGGAGAGCTACTCTTGTTGGTCCTGGGAGAAGGGAACAGAGAATGCAACTCTGCTTAGCCAGAAAAGTTTGCCCGTCCGTAGGGAAGAGGGAAATTTTTGCTGGCAAAAGGGGTTCTGTTTGTGTAGAAATTCCTGTCAGAAATAAAAAAAAAACGGTGTCCTCTCCTGTCTCATTTTCCCTGGAGAGGAGTAATTTATTGGACTTAACTTGCGGTTTATAGCAGGATCCTGACCCTCCCTTTATGGCTATTTCTGGTAAAAGAAAAAGGGAGTCTTCATTTTCTGAAGAGATGCAAGAGTTTGGACATCAGAAATGATTATGAAGACACAGACAATGTGTTGTCCTCACAGAATTCTGATTCTGAGGAGAGTGTGACTTTCACCAGTACTTTTGAATGATTCTGTTTCCTCTGAAACTGGTTCCAGAGTAAATCATTTGTTTAAGTGAGAAGTATTATGATTTGTTACAAATGGAATTTCCTGAACCTACTCCCATTCCTCCTGTTCTGGCTGCTTTGGAGGATGTTTTTGTTACTGCCTGTAGCTTCCCTGACAGCCAGCCTGCTACCTCAAAAAGCAGATAGGCTATATAAAGTGCCAGAAGCTTTTAAGCTTTTATACACTCATTCCAGATCGGACCCAACAGCTATTGGTTTATTGAATCCAGCTCCTGCTAAATATTTGGTTAATACCAATCTCTCTCCTGGCGAAGAAGAAGTGGGATTGTCAAAGAGATGAAGAAAATAGACATGAGTATAAGGAGATGAGGCGCATGGCAAAGAGAGAGGTGGTGAAGGCTAAGGATAAGGCATATGGAGAGTTGTGTGAGAGATTGGACACTAAAGAGGGAGAAAAGGACCTGTACCAATTGGCTAGTCAGAGGGACAGAGCTGGGAATGATGTGCAGCAGGTAAGGGTGATAAAGGATAGTAAGGGAAACGTACTCACAAGTGAGGAGAGTGTGTTGAGTAGATGGAAGGAGTACTTTGAAGGGCTGATGAATGAAGAGAATGAGAGAGAGAGAAGGTTGGATGATGTGGCGTTAGTGAATCAGGAAGTGAAACAGATTAGCAAGGAGGAAGTAAGGACAGCTATGAAGAGGATGAAGAATGGAAAGGCTGTTGGCCCAGATGACATACCGGTGGAAGCATGGAGGTGCTTAGGAGAAATGGCAGTGGAATTTTTAACCAGATTGTTTAATGAAATTTTGGAAAGTCAGAGGATGCCTGAGGAGTGGAGAAAAAGTCTTTTGGTACCTATCTTTAAGTATAAAGGTGATGTGCAGAGCTGCAGTAACTACAGAGGGATAAAATTGATCAGTCACAGCTTGAAGTTATGGGAAAGAGTAGTGGCAGCTAGATTAAGAAGGGAGGTGATGATTAGTGATCAGCAGTATGGTTTCATGCCAGGAAAGTGCACTACAGATGCAGTGTTTCTCTGAGAATGTTGTTGGAGAAATACAGAGAAGGTCAGAAGGCGTTGCATTGTGTCTTTGTGGACTTAGAGAAAGTATATGACAGGTTGCGTAGAGAGGAGTTGTGGAATTGTATGAGGAAGTCGGGAGTGGCAGAGAAGTATGTAAGAGTGGTAAAGGATATTTACGAGGGTAGTGTGACATTGGTGGGAGTGACAGATACGTTTAAGGTGGAGGTGGGATTACATCCAGGATCAGCTCTGAGCCCTTTTTTATTTGCAGTGGTGATGGACAGGTTGACAGATGAGATCAGACAGGAGGCCCTGTGGACTATGATGTTTGCAGATGACATTGTGATATGTAGTGAGAGCAGGGACCAGGTTGAGGAGACCCTGGATATGTCATGTTAACTGGTCCACTTTTAGTTAGTATGACTAAAAAAATTATGTTCTTCTAGTTATGACTGGGAGTAATAACATCAGTGAGGGAAGAGTTTTGGCATCCTATCTGATTCCATTATCCACAGCAAGTTAAGGTGGTTAATTATTTGCTTTTTGAGTTGATGAGATCAGACAGGAGGCCCTGTGGACTATGATGTTTGCAGATGACACTGTGATATGTAGTGAGAGTAGGGACCAGGTTGAGGAGACCCTGGAGAGGTGGAGATATGCTTTAGAGAGGAGAGGAATGAAGGTCAGCGGGGCTAAAACAGAATATATGTGTGTAAATGAGAGGGAGGGTAGAGGAATGGTGAGGATGCAGGGAGTAGAGTTGGTAAAGGTGGATGAGTTTAAGTACTTGGGATCAACAGTTCAGAGTAATGGTAAGTGTGGGAGAGAGGTGAAGAAGAGAGTACAGGCAGGGTGGAATGGGTGGAGAAGAGTGTCAGGAGTGATTTGTGACAGACAGGTACCAGTAAGAGTGAAAGGGAAGGTCTACAAGAGGGTAGTGAGACCAGCTATGTTATATGGGTTGGAGACGGTGGCATTGACAAAAAGGCAGGAGTTAGAGCTGGATGTGGCATAATTAAAGATGTTAAGATTTGCACTGGGTCTGACTAGGATGGACAGGATTATGAATCAGTATATTAGAGGGTCAGCTCAGGTTGGACAGTTTGGAGACAAAGCAAGAGAGGCGAGATTGCGTTGGTTTAGACATGTGCTGAGAATGGATGCTGGGTATATTGGGAAAAGGATGCTAAGAATGGAGCTGCCAGGTAAGAGGAAAAAAAGGAGGCCTAAGATAAGATTTATGGATGTGGTGAGAGAGGACATGCAGGCAGTTGGTGCGAAAGAGCATGATGCAGAGGACAGGAAGAAATTGAAACAGATGATCCGCTGTGGTGACCCCTAATGGGAAAAGCCGAAAGAAGATGACGATGACCAATCTCTCTCCTTCTGACAAGAATGGGAAGGCTTTTTATAAATTTGGAGAAAAAAGTGTGTTCCTCAGCAACACTTGTTTTTTAAAATTTTCAGCTGTCGAGTTCATATATTGAAGTTAATGCTTCCCTCTTGTGAGAATATGAACAGTGTAATGACCAACATTGGATCTTTATGCCATGCTTGTCTATCCATTTAGTTTAGGACAAAATAAAAAAGCCACAAGAGTAATTAACTCATTCACTCCAATAGAGCTCAGGAAATTTGCACTGTAACTTCCAATGGGCGGTGCGTAAGCCTTTTGACCGAATCATATTATGTCCTCCATTTCAATCAGATGTTCATATCTCTGGAACCATAGGGGTTATGAAAGAAGTATAAATGGCAAACTGTTCAGCACAAACTATTTTTGTAGTGGTAGTATTCTTTAGATTCTAGGTCTTAAACCAAAGGTTGTAGGTCACAGTAAACACGGTAACTATTGGTAATATTTAGTAAACAACTTGCAATATCTCAGCAACTGCTCAAGTTACACACATACTGTCAGCAGCATTTCATTCATCTAACTGAGAGCTTTCATACAAGGCTAAGTAGTTCTGTCTACCTTAATTGGTTGTTGAGATACTTAGAAAAAATGTGAAATATATATCTATATAAATTAATATTTGTTTACCTGCACTAGACATAGATCAAATATTAATGCAGTTGAGTTTGCTATTGTGTAACATTTAAGACAAAATATTTTAAAACCCTGTACATATCATGGTTCTGGAATTATTGATGCAAATGTGAACAAGCAATATTTGACACCTAGAGGCGTCTGTAGGAGTTAACTGCAGATGCACTTGGAAGCTTCACTCTGATGTAATGAATTAAGCACACCACTAGTTTCCACATGTTTGACTCTTTATGTCTAAAACATTTATTGATGGATGAGCGCAATTGTTGGCAACAGTAACTTTAACTTTAAAAAAGTAACAATGGTTAATGAAGTTACAGTGTTAAATTTTTGCATTTATATTAATTTTGTTGAGGGGCGTGGACTAGCCTAATGGCCAGTCTGGTTGGATGATACAATCTAGGAATTTTTCTGTAAGGTGATTTTTTTTTGTGTCTAGTTAGGATCTAAGGAAGTTTTCACAGATTAAGCACTTAGAGTAGGGGATAAATTGCAAAGCCTTGTAAAAGCAGGCTGAAATAGGACAGGTAATGTTTCTTTAGATACTTGGACAGATAGCGCACAAGTAGTTTCCGATTCTCAATTTTTAATGTTAGCTTTGTTAAATCAGGAGGGATTGTTAAACTGTATAAAACTCTCTCTCTGTTTGATCCTAGGTACAAAATCCCAACAGAAATTGTGCTCCAATGGAATTTATAGTTTATAAAAATTAACTGCAAAGACTTTAATGTCTTTTTTAAGGGGTTTGTTGTGTAAATGGCTCTTGGAGCTAGCCTGGCACACGTTGAAAGCTCTCTGTTGGTCATTGTTTACATACATGCTAATTGAGATTACTCATATTAGCCTACGAGAACCCTGGCAGAGTGACTAGGAGAAAGTATACTAAGAATTTAAGGAACTTCAGAGACGAGCCAACAGCGGTGATTGGTGAAATAGTAGCAAGACTGTATAGCACGCACCTTAAGAGTGGTGCTGCAGTACTGGAGGCTGGAGAATATAATTAATTTGTCCAAAGGAAGGTGCAAGGAGGAGCCAGGCAGTTAATGGCCTGCTAATGTTGTTTCCTTTTCAGTATTGCTTATAGCAAAATATTTGTCAGGCATGTTGATGGAGCTTCTGGAGAATTGTAGGTGGTCAGCTCAAGACATCATACAGAAAAGATTATGTCAGTAACACTAGGTCCATTATCTGAGGTTGAGAAAGTGCCATATCTGAACTTCAGCATGATTGGGATAATAAAATAATGATATGGATAGGAAACTGCATGACTGATTTGGAGGCACAAAGTTGCAGTTACGGGAAAATGTTTAGAAAAGACTTTAGCTAGTGAAATACAGCAGAGTGCAGTATAACAATTGGTTCTGGTTTAATGACTTTTTGTCAGCAGCAAGATTCGCTTTTTTTGCTGGTGACACTGAAGTCAGCAGCATGGTTTTGGCTGAAAGTAAAAGTCATTTCTGAGACTTGGTGTAGCACATAAGGTGTACAGATAGATGGCACCTGACATCAAATGCAACAAGTAAACAGTCACCTTGCTGTTACCAGTATCCTTGGTGGAGGCTAAGACAAGGGGAGGATTGATCAAAGGAGGGGATGGGGTGTGGGCATTGGCTGAGCTGTTGTGGAGATGGGGTGATACACCAACATATCCCCATTCTGTCCTGCCCCTTGGATATCATAGGTGAATGCAGGAGGAAATGAGGATAGGTTTTTAGAACTGAAAACCTGCATGGCGCATATGACTCACACTAGCCCCATCCGCATTGAATTGAATCCAGGTGAGATCAGGAGGGATATGTAGGCCCAACGATGGATGGCCTACCAGAATACATTGATCAATGACTGCATTTGAGAAAAAATATAAACAAAAAAGTTCAGAGATGTACAGTTTTGTGATAGTAATCCAGAAAAAATGTATGTGCTTCAAGCAGCCTAAGAAAGGCCTCAAGAATAAAGGGAAATGGAGTTTATAATCATCCCTTGGCAGACTCATGCAACTGGCAATAGAGTGTCAGGGAGTAGTGTGTGACAGAAGAATGCAAAAGAAGCGGAAAAGCAAGGTGCATTAAACACTGATGTGGTCAGTATTTCTGCCTGGTACAGAAACCTGAACAGTGAAAGCAGACTAGCTGAGGAAACTAGAAATGAAGGAGATGAAATGCCTCAGCTGGTTTGGTAGGATGCACACTGTGAAACAGATGGGGAAGTTATGACAGAGCAGAAGCCTATTGCAGAGAAGGTCAAACAGAGCAAATTACAATGTTCCAGGAAAGCAGAAGACAATTTCATTTAGAGAAGTTGGAAGAGATGGGAAGAAATCAAGACGAAATGAGGATGTCCAGCAAAGAGATGGATGGCTTGTGTGAGAGATGACTTGTAACAGTCAGACATGACTCTTGAAGAAGGCAGGAGAGTGACACTGAATCTAGAGAGGTGGTGACAGTTCACGCAAATCTTCAATCTCATGTAGAAAATTGGGAAAAAGGAGGTTGATGATCGTGAAGATGATTATGTGTACCGGGCATTGAAGAAGGCAAGAAAATCTGCTACTAGGAAATTTTATGTACACAAAAGGAAAAGATTTTCTCTGGTTTTGCAGTAGCTGTGTGACTTGCTAAATTCTGGCCTCCTAGCTTACACTTTAGCAACAGCACTCCTTTTGGCCATGTAAGTTCATAGGTACGTACTATGCTGTTGATACATGAGGTTCTTTAGAAGCCTAGACATACATTCCCATGAAGTTTTTAGCCCTCATATTAAAAATACGAATAACCTAGAGACTATCAGAACATTTACATGTTGCCCTATCTATGAGGGACAAGATTGGAAAACCAGGGGTGATTTTGTGATTACCTATCCATTCATCCTGTTTAGATTTGACTAGAGTAAGAGAAGTACTTCACTTTATGTGGAAAGGAAAATGTTTCCAAAGAAGTGCTATTCTCTGTGATGCATACAGTGGATATAAAAAGTGCACACACTCCTGTTAAAATGCCGGGTTTTTGTGATATAAAAAAATGAGACCACAATAATTAATTTCAAAACTTTTCCCACCTTTAATGTGACCTATAACCTGTACAATTCAATTGAAAAACAAACAAATCTGTTAGGGGAAAAAATATAAAAAATTAAAAACGTACAATGTGCTGGTTGCATAAGTGTGCACACTCTTAAACTAATACTTTGTTGTGTGTGCACAACCTTAAACTAATACTTTGTTGAAGCACCTTTTGATTTAATCACAGCATTCAGTTTTCTTGGGTACACAGCTGACATCATAGGTTCATAGGTAGGTACTAGGCTATTAGCCCTAGGGCCTATATAAGCCTTGCGAAACAGTACACTGGCTTTTGCCACCCAAGAAAATTATTTTCCTGTGTCCCTGTCAAGCAGTGCCACAGAAGTGATCCCCGGGGTAAATGTTCTATCTCCCATCCAATCATCAAGATTTTTCTTGAAGAGTGCTAATGAGGAGAGCTTTGTTTGATACAGATAGGTAGTTTGCTCCAGGAAGTCTCTGGGACAGGAATCTATCCCTCCAGCATGTTCTGTTTATTCTGGTGACAAGGTTTAGGTCCCTAGAGCGTGTAGCTCAGAGGGATTGGGATTTCTTTAAGTGGAGCATGTCCAACAGCTCTGGGTTTGACATAGCTTTGTATGTTAGGCAGAGATCGCCCTGAGTAGGCAATATGCGACAGAGTACAGCTGGAGTTTGAGACAGTCTGCGTAGGGCATCTGTTTGAGGCTGGTAATCCTCTTTGTGAGGTATTTCTTCAATTAAAGAGACTATGATTAACCACAAATAAAGTTCAGCTGCCATAGTAAGATTTTTCTGACATTTACTCAGTTGCCTCCTACAGCAAAAGGCATGGTTCACAGAGAGCTTACAAAGCATCAAAGGGATCTCATTGTTGAAAGGTATCTTCTGGGCTACAGCAAACAAGGTGCACAAATTTCAGAAAGAAACAGATCAAATAAGCAGGCACAATAAGCCTTTAACCAGAAATTCTTAGCTCAGAAGGGCAGAATCTAGCCTCTCCTCCCACAAGAGTGCAGACTACAAACATTCTTAATGTAAAATAACTGGCCTGAAGCCCAAGTGTTAAACCAGAACTAATGAGCTTTTAGAATAACAGACACTTAGCCTTCAGTCAGCAATTCCCAACTTAGAAGGATGTAAGCTACCTGTCCTGCCACAACAATGCAGTCCACAAACCTTAATGTAAAACAACTGGTTTGATGCCCAAGTGCTTAAACCAAAAGCCTTAGAATAACAGTTACAATTTAATCAGGCTACTACCAAGCAGTAATAACTGCAGCAGAATAATACAGTTGAGTACTTTTAAGAAGAAGCACAAGCAAAATAAGGTAATGAAGTGGAAAGAAACACAATTGCAGTAAAAGCAGATGAATAAAGTATAAATAAAGCAAATTAATATACTTAGTGAAGTCCCATACACACTGCCCAGTTGGAGACTAGCAGGAATCAGTGTCCTATTGTTCAGTCACCCAAAGCAAAGAAGTAGCATTAATCTGAAACTTGTTCCTAAGAAGCAGTTTTCTGGCAGATTTCCAGTGTTTAGTGATCTTTAGGAAGGACAGAAAGTAATGGGTAATTGTATGAAATGTTAGGTCCCAGAATATGGGGAGTGAATTGATGAAACAAAATGGACTTTCATATGCGAAATCCGAGAAAGCCATTTCTCGGTATATTCCAGTTTCTTCAAAGTATGTCAGTCTCGAACATAGTGTATATAAGTGGTGGGATGGTGGGGCTTTCTCCTACATTGGGGAGTGCAGGGCAGCTTGCCTCCCTAATAAAAACAGGTTTAAAGAGAAAGGCAGTATGCAGTGTTTGCTCTTTGCCTGCATTTCTGTGTTTTTATGACATGCCAGCACTCAACGTTATCAGTACCTACATTTCAATAGGGAATCAAAATACTGGATCCCCCTTTACCTTCTCTCTTTCAAATTAAACAATTTTTAAGGGGTTTGGATATTAGGCCACCAAAGATATGGCATTTCAGACTTGGGATTTTAATTTTGTTCTGGAAAGGTTAACATAACATCTCTGTGACTCTACAGCCAGCTCTTCTCTAAAATTTATAACTTGGAAGAGTGTATTGCTGGTAACCTTAACTTCTGCTAGACAGAGATCTGAATTACAGGCCCTTATGCCTATTCAGTCTTTTTGTTTTTCATAAAGACAGGATGAGCCTTGGAACCAGCCATTCATTTATGCAAGAAGTAGTTTTTGAGTTTACTCTTACTCAAACTGTGGTGCCTGTGCACTTGCCTAGTAATCAAGGAGCTTCAATCCTTGCCACTAGCACCAGTGAGGGACATGCACATTGCGAAGGATAATAAATACACACACAGTAAAGTACAATTTTCCTTAAGAGAACACAGAGATCACTGCCAGTCTGGGGATTGTTTCTCCCTTTCTCTCCAGATCCCCAGCAAGACTGCCCACTGGCACAGGTATGGGGTACAGATCTCAGCCTAGTGGTCAAGCCAAAACCTCCAGCATCCTGTCTGTCCAACCAGTGCTTCATGTCCCTGCCCAAGTAGCTGACACACACACACACACACACACACACACACACACACACACACACACACACACACACACACACACACACACACACACTCACACTTTGAGATATGATTTATATAAAAACACACAGACACTCCTGGGGAAGGCTGGCACAGGTTTTCTAGCTGTGCCCCCTTTTGGCTCAGACTATAAGGTAGAAATCACTGCCACCAACCACTAATATCAGCTGCTATAAGGCCCTTCTCAAAGGGTGACAAATGTCACTGTGTAATATTACTGTTATCCAAATAGTAAGTGTGACTGAACAGCAAGACTATTGAAGTGGCTTGGACAGTATCACCAAATACATGCAATGTACTCTAAGAGCTTAAATTATCTCTGCACAAAACAGCCACAGTTGAAAGGTTTAAAAATATTTAATAAATAATAAAAACACAATACAATACTTATTACGTCAACACAATGACATTACAGAGTTCAGAGATCACAGGAAACTTTAAAACAATATTGTAGGATAGTCTGACATAAATATAGAAATAAGAGCTAGACTTATCTGGCAAAATTTGTGTCTAACTCTAAGAGAAATCACAGTTCTAAATACTACTTTAGATACAGGGCAAAGCAAGTGCCTGGTGAGTTGTCAGCTTTAGACAAAATCCAAAATGCTCTATTCTCTCTCTGAGAAATTCTTAAATTAATAACAGTACTGCTGAGCCATTTCACAGTACATAATTCTTGATACTTCTCTGGTTAATTTCCCAGGCTCACAGAACTTAAAAATTTAACAATTCTTTGATCTTGTAGCTGCCAGGAAATCACAGCAATAAAAGACACTTTACATGTAAAACCTTAGTAATTATTTCTTAAATTAAGACAATATAAATAATTTCCTGGCTCAGACATCCTGTCTCCGAGCATGAGAGCAAACAGTCTCAAAATGCTTCACTTATCTGCATTTTTCCAGCAGGGTGCACTGTGGTTACATTCCTGAAGGTCATAACATGCACAGTTTTCTTTACATTTCTCAAACAAGCCTGCGGATCATATTCATATTTACAAGGACACAGGATTATTTACAAAATTATATCTAGGTAGGTGGGCAGCCTTCACACAAGCTATCATTATTCTTGCCTCCTACACTAACATACAAAGCAAATGAGGGAATTATTTGTTTCCTGGATGTGCATAGACAGCAGAGATACTATTTGGATTAAAAACTAAATAAGAGGACTAATCAACTTTTTGTCTCTTATTGTGGTTAGAAAAATAGATAACCAGCTTCTAAACAAATTATCTAAAGATGGCTTTTACTTTTCTTTCCATTCTGCTTTTCCACCCATGGCAAAAAATTTCCTAAGAATGTTAAAGCTAACTCTGTAAGGGCAGTTGCCACCTTTGGGGCTTTTGGAATGGTTGTGGATTCTGGACTCCTCTTGGAAGCATCTGCTTGATCCTCTGTTCACACATTTATCAAACATTATAAGCTTGATGATTTTTTCCCCCCAAGGTCCAGGACTGGTTTCACAAGGACTGTTCTACAGCTACAGGACATTCTGGACTCTTGTTCAGCTTCATCTTCCCTCTCTTTTGAGCTTTAAAAATCATCCTCATCTGTAATCAATATTTCAAAAATGATATTGTGAAGAACATAGTACAGCTGTACTGGTAACTCACTGTAACAATAGATGTTTGAATAGATCATTGTTGTAGTACAGATGCCAGCCCTCCATCTCACAAAATGATCTCTTCCTTGGCTGGGATGTAGTATCCTTTCCCTCTTTTTTTTTTTTTATCTGCCCCCTCCCCCACACACACTTTTTCTCCGTAAGTGGACTAGACTTAGAGCTATAGGCTTCATCCTCCCACTTCTTGGGCAAGAAAACTTAGTTTTGAAGCAAGACGCATCTTTATGTTTCTCTGTTTTACTAGCATGACTGGTTGTGCTAAAGGTGGAAATATGGCAAATGAAGAAGCTGCCTCAGCTTTCTAGACTAGCTATCATGGAAGATAAATCCCCATCCATAATGAGTACTACAGCAGCGGTCTCTTAGAACATCTACTATTACGACGAAGTTATACTTTACTGTCGAACTCCCATGTCTTGTGTATTCTATCTGAGGAGCAGACCAGGAAGCAGAAAGATTTTCTAATGCTGTAAGTGAATGCAAGTATTATCAAGAAAGCTGGACGGAAGACGCTTGTTCAAACGAAAAAAAAAATAAGTACAAAAACATGCTTCAATACCTAATCTTTAATAATGTGTAAATAATGCAGTTTTGTATATTTGGCTTGTTTATTTGTCTGGTTATGTGAAAATAACCATTGTTTTGTATCTGCTAAGTTACATTTTCTGATTTCATTGGCTTTGTGTTCTACATTTTTTTTGTAGAAAATTCTTTCCCAATCTTTTTCTAGTTATTTCTGCTTTTCTCTTGTTATATTGCTTTCTGAGCTGGTGCTGATTATACATGAACATGAACTGTATCTTAAAAGTATTTCTGGTGTTTGTTTATAGAAAACTGTATGATATTAGTCTTTATCTTGACTTCTAGTTGCTTTGTTTTCATATAGTTGTGGTAATATTAATATTCTGGCTTTTTTAATAGGCAATTCAGGAAAGAGACAGCCAAATCAAGATATTTACAGAGCAGTTGGAACAGTACACTGCAGAAATGGAAAAAAATGCCCTCATTGTTGAGGAGTTGAAAAAACAACTTCAGAAAGATTCAGGTACTCATCTAGTTGATATACATTACTGCATCTGGACTTTTTCAACATGTATGATATAGTTGGTTTCAGTCTGAACAATGGAGAAAAAAAAGATATGAGCTGATTGTATGATTTCATGTCTTGTTAGTTTGGGTGCCAGGCTCAGTAGTTCAAGATTAGTGCCAATCATTTTTTAGCAACTGTGGTGGTGTGTTGCATATGAATTGCCTTCTACTGACCTGGGTTTATTTGTTTTATTTTGTTAGCCAGACTAGGCCCACTGAGCCATGGCTGCTGTACAAGGAAGACCCAGGGAGAGAAGCATCAGAGTTAGACAAAGGAACAGTTTCAGATTAGCAAGTTAGTCTAGGCAGCTTTTCTTTGGATGGTAAAAATAAACAAGGGTGTCTCGATGAAAATTATATGGGTACATGGAATACTTCCAGACTTTATCCATATAGCATCCAGTGGCTGTACTCATACACTGGACCCTGTAGCTGAGAAATTGGGTCTATATTAGATCTGTATTAGATCATTGAAGGCACTGTTCATTAAACACCCTTTCATTGACACATAATCGAAATACCAAACCGTGAACGGCCACATAAGTGAATTTTTTCCCAGGGGAGAAAATCTCTTGGCCAACACCAAAAAAAAAAATTTGCAGACCCTACGAAGTGGGGGACTTCACCCCCTTAACTAAATATACCAACTCTGAGATCGCACTACAGTAGAGGAAATGGCAAATCCCTGATGACGGCCAAGCAATTTTTTTCCCCAGGGAACAAATTCTCTTATGTGACCGTTCGGGGTTTTGGTATTTCGATTATTATGTGTCAGTGAATGTGCGTTCGATGAACAGCCCCTTCAGTGCTCTAATACAGATCTGAGAAATTAGTAGCACCGCTTATTGTGCTCTCTGTCACCCTCTAGTTCTCACAGTTTCCTCTTCTACAGTGTGTCACTTTGAAAAGATCTTTGACTACCCAGTGCTATCAGGCTTAGGCATATGTGCACAGTAGTCTTTACATGAATATGAAATAAAGTAATGGAGAGGAACGGAGTCTCATGAATATGCTGCTTGTCTTACTGGAAATTATACTAAACACACCAAAAAAATTACTCCTGGTATTCTGTGAAGTTGTCTAGCTCTGTGTGACTTTGAAATGTCTCTTGACTACCCAGTGCTGTCAGACATAGGAGTATATGCCTAATAATCTTTACGTGAGTATTGAATGAAAGTAACAGAGTCTCCCATGAGGATGCATCTGTCTTCCTAGAATGTCATGTACCAAGTACAGCAAAATATTGACTCTTGGTAGTAACACAAGTTCCTGGTTTGAATACTGTTATACTCTGTATATACTTGACTGCTGTGCATATATATATGTATATATATATATATATATATATATATATATATATATATATATATATACATATGTATATATGGTTCCCTAGCATATGACAGAAACTTCATTTGACTGAAACTCATTTGACTGAGATCATAAGACTGAAATTTCAAAATACTGAAAACTCACTTGACTGAAACCCATAAGACTGAATTTCAGCATACTAAATTGTAAACTGGACCTTATAAAACCAGACTAGGTGGGGGGCACTGTAGTGCAATCCTGGAGTTAGTATATATAGTTGGGGGGTGCAGCCCCCCACCTAATCTGGTTTTATATGGTCCAGTTTACAATTTAGTATGTTGAAATTCATTATTATGGGTTTCAGTCAAGTGAGTTTTCAGTATTTTGAAATTTCAGTCTTACGGTCTCTGTCAAATGAGATTCAGTCAAATGAGGCTTCTACCATATGACAGGGATCCATATATATGTGTGTGTATATATATATATATATATATATATATATATATAAATATATATATATATATATATAGATATAGATATATATATATATATATATATATATATATATATATATATATATATATGATATAGCTAGAGAAAATTACTAGTGGTAGCTTCTTGAAGAGTAATTTATATGTCAAACTGGCTTGTGGTTGGCTTCCAGAATGAAACAATGGATAAGGGGAAACTAACTTTATTAAGACACCGAAAATGTAAGTTAGTATATTAATTGGCTAGTTCTGGCCAAGCAGATCAGTCATTTAAATATTTTAATCTATGGTTGTTGTGAGGCGGCCGCGGTGGTGCAGCGGTTAGCGTTGCCACCTCACAAGAAGAGGTTCTCTGGTTCGATCCTCGGCTGGGGTGCCTTCTGTGCGGAGTTGCATGTCCTCCCTGTGGTCGCGTGGGTTTCCTCTGGGTGCTCCGGTTTCCTCCCACATCCCAAAGACATGCTGTAGGTGGATTGAACACTCTAAATTGGCCCTAGGCGTGAGTGCGTGTGTGTGCCTTCTGTGGAATGTTGGGCTCCGGGATGGCAACTCAACACCGTAAAACTCCACTGCCAATCATGAGCGGACAGGTGATCCGCTGCAGCGACCCCTAACTGGGAAAAGCCGAAAGAAGAAGAAGAATCTATGGTTGTTGTACCTGCAGTAGTTAATATTTTAAGAGGAATTATTTCTTTGTGTTTAACAAAAATATTCTGCTATATGACGTGTATATTAAGTGAGTTTTGGAGTAAATGCAGTTTAATGTTTGATGTATGAATATTTTTTTAAATGTTAGGAATGGCTTCTTTGCCCTTGCTTAACAGATCCTGCATCTTTGGGAAGAACTGATGTTATGTCTAGTTCCTCCACCTAAACCACATTTTAGGGATGTGCAGATCACAAAGAAATTGCTAGGTAAGGAGGTAGAGGAAAGGGAGTTCATGGAGTGTGAGCTTCTCTGACGGGGAATCCCTAGAAAAGGGGGAGTTCAGTGAGCTGGGTGGCGAACACATTTATTAAATTATCTTTTAAGACATAGGTACACACATACTAATAAAAAGTAATACAAGCCTTCTTAACATTTTCATTTTCATGTATACATTACTTGTATGTTTTCTTTCTTTTTAACAATTATCAGTCACTTCTGCATTACATAAATTATTCAGTTCCAGTCTTCCCTTAAACCTCACTCCTTCTGATGAACATTACTCTTCATTTATTGTCCCCACAAATTTCATTTATTTCTATGTAATTTGTTCCGTCACTTTTTTAAAGATCCCATCCCTTGTTCTTTTATCTCCTTTACAATATTCATTACTTCAGTTACAGATTTTGATTTCCATTTTCTAGTAATTGTTTGTTTCTTTTGGTAGCAGCCAGTAACATTAACTTAGTAAGGTCTTAAGTACGTTTAAGCAATTCAGAAACTGTGTCACAGCACAACAGAATCATTTCCTTAATTAAAGCCATTTTCTCCCCAGTATTTTTGACAGAGTACTCTGTAGGGATTTCTTAAATTCTGTCAACTCATTACCTCCCCTCCCAAAAAAAATAAATAAATAAAAAAATAAAAACATTGCTAACTACCTGAGGAAAAATTGTCGGACGTCTGCTTGAGGTATCAAAATACCTGTGCAAACACTTCCATGTAAAAATCTTAAGTATTTTGTAAATTGCTGCATACTTGGATGTCATGCAGATGTCCTCCTAGTTTTACTTTTTAAGTTGCTCTTCCAGTCTCTCTTCCCAATCTTTTCTAATCTCCTCTGATTGATTTGTATAGTTATCATGTAATGCTTTATATGCCCTACTAATTATCCCTTTTTTAACAGCAGCTTCTGTTATAGACTTGATAAAACTACAAGAACTGGTCTGTCACTTAACATTCATTCCCCATCCCTTTTGCCTGTACTCTGGTATCAATCCCTGGTAGGGAATGGGGTATCTAATCTGCAGACCAGACTTCTAGTTGGCCTCATGTTTCAATTCCCCTTTCCCTTTCTAGTTATTTGCTCCTAATACTATTGTTCCTTTGCCAGTTTTAGGTTCATAAGTTCATACTAGGCTATCTGCCTATAAGCCTAGCCAGAGTGTGTTTGGCTTTCGCCACCCATTTTAAGTTAATTTTGCTATGCCCTTTTTCGAGGTTAGTATACTGTGCCTCTCTCTAACAGTGACACAGAAGTGATACCCGGGGTAAACCTACAATCTCCCATCCACTCATCAAGATTCCTCTTGAAGAGAGGCAATGAGGGACTCTGCCTAACCTGGACTGGGATTTTATTCCAGAGTGAAGGGAGCCTCTGGGTTATTAATCTGTCCCTCCAGCATGTCCTATTTATTTCACTGCTGAGGTTCAAGTCTCTGAAGCACGTAGCTCGATGGGATTTGGATTTTCTGAGGTGCAGCATGTCCATTAATTCCGGGTTGGACATGGCTTTATATGTCAGGCACAGATCGCCTCTGAGCAGGCGGTATGCCACTGAGTAGAGCTGCAGTTTCTTTAATCGGGCAGCATATGGCATCTGTTTGAGCCCTTTGATCCTCTTGGTGAGGTACGTTTGGGGTCTTTCCAGTTATTGCAGGTGTCTGATAAGGTACATCCCAAAAGGGGCATTGTACTCAATTATGGGACTGATGAGGGATTAGTAAAGAGGCACGATGACCTCCCCTGATCTAGATGTGAATCCCTTCATGATTAGGTGGGCTATATAAAATGTTTTTCTAACCACTTTGGCCACGTGGTTGTCAAATCAGAGATTGCTATCAACTTGGGTCCCCAGGTCCCTAATTACTTCTTCTGTACTTAATGGATTACCACCTATGTGGTAATTTGTGGGCACTTTGTTTTTGCCAAAGGGGATGACTATACACTTTTTGGCGTTTAGCTTGAGGCCATGACTCTGGCACCAGTTGCCTGTTTCTATGAGGCCCTTTTGGAGGATGCTTGTGTCGGCTGGGGAGTCGATTATGGCGCCCAGTTTGCAGTCATTTGTGAACTTGGTCAGCCACAGTCCTTCCGTGTTTGCCTGTACCTCCGAGAAATATATACCGAACAAGAGAGGTCCCAGGACTGAGCCTTGTGGGATGCCACTTGTAACTGGTTTGAAGTCTGACATGGCTCCAGCAATTCTAACCATGTGGGTTCTGTCCTTGAGCCAGTTTGCAACCCATCTAGTGACATAGGGGTTTATATTTAAGCTGGTGAGCTTATCTATAATGCCCGAGTGGGGTATTGTATCGAAGGCTTTTGCAAGGTCCAGGTAGGCTGTGTGGACCACCTTCCCCTCGTCAGTGGCCTTGGTGACTGTTTCAAAGAAATCAACCAGGTTTAAGAGGCAGGATCTGCCCTTAACAAAGCCGAACTGGGTAGGATCCAGTGTCTGTAGGTCCCCAGTATCTTTATTTATGAGGTCCATGATGATCCTTTCCATAGCTTTGCAGACCAAGCTAGTCAGGCTTATGGGGCAATAGTTTCCAGGATCCGTTGAGGCACCACCTTTGTGGAGAGGGACCACTGTTGCTGTACGCCACTCTTTGGGTACATATCCTGTAGTAAGGCTGAGATTGAACAGTAGTTTTATGTTTGGGTTTAGCTCTTCTTGGAAGATGCCTTCCCTTTTTGGGATTTTGCTCTGTCATGTAGTAGCTTCCTCCTTCTGTTGTATAGTTTGTTTATGGCTGGGGTCCACCAGACAGGACGTCTGCCTTTGGAGGATTGGGTCTTGGTTTTATTTGGGATTGCATGATCCATGCATTCCTGAAGGTGTTCATAGAATGTGTTTATAAAGGATTCTGCGGTCTGGGCCGTATTTTCCATAGGCCCGGGGGCTTTGAAGGATTCCACCTTGGTTTTGAGGAGTGTGAAATTTGCTTTAGAGAAGTTTTTCACTGTGGTTTTCTGGGCAGGGGGTGGGGTTGGGATGTGAATATCCAGTGAGATTAGTTTATGGTCTGATCTTACCAGTGAGGGATACACTTCTGGTCTGGAGCATAGAGTCCCCATGTTGGTGATGATCAGGTCCAGTATGTTTTCCCCTCTTGTGGGAGTGGTAACAAGTTGTTCCATAGCATTTGAGTTTATAAATTCTAGGAACCTTTGGGCTAGGGTGTTGGAGCTAGAGTAATGCTCCCAGTCTATGTCTGGGTAGTTGAAGTCGCCCAATATAATGGTGTTTGGAGAGACCTTCATATTTTCCAGTGTTCTCAGGAAGGCCGAGTGGGGTTCCTGGGTTTGGGAGGGTGGTCTGTAGCAGGCTATAAACTGGAAGGCAGTTTTACCCACTGTTAGTTGCACATGGATAGGCTCTGATGCTTCGTGCTGTGCCACCAACCTGGAGGTGTGGGTATCTTTGACGAATATTGATACTCCCCCTCCTTTTGTGGTTCGGTCCAAGTTTTGGGGCCAAAAAGCATGGTATGAGGTATAACCTGGTAGTGCTGGGGTGCTCTCGGGTGCCTTGAACCAGGTTTCTGTTACTGCACAGATATCGATGTTCTCCATGCCAAGGAGAGTTTCGAGGGCGTGCATCTTGAGGTTTAGACTTCTGGCGTTGAGTAGCATTACTCTTAGTTTCTTATCCCTTGTGATACCTATGGAGGTGGGTTTGTCTTTTGAGCCTTGCCTAAAAAGGCAATATGGGGTAGCAAGAGCCTTTGCCAATATCCGAAAGCCCAGGGGTGACAGGTGCAAGCCGTCCCTAGCGAAGCATCGTGGCTTGTCGAGCATGTCATCCCAGTCTGACAGGCATTGGATCCCCTTTGAATGACACCAACACTTAAGCCAATTGTTGAAATTGATCATCTTGTCTTCATATTGTGGCATCATTCTTGGTGAGGGTAAGATGCTACTGAAGGTCAGGGTCATACCGGCCTGGGCTACATGCTCAGAGAGCTCCTCTATGTCTCTTTTCATGTAGTCCAGGGAGGTATATCTCAGGTCATTCACACCAGCATGGACAATGACTGAGTCATGTTTTCTGTGGTAAGTTCCAGATCCATCTCGTCTATTTGCTATACAGTTACTTGCAGTCATCCCTGTTAGCAAAATCACCTTTCTCCTTTTTTGTGTTGGCTTAATTCTTAGAATACTTAGAATACTTTCTGCTATTTTATGAATATATTATTTATGAATATTTTATGAATATAATATTATTTATAGTTATTTTTATTCTCCATAAGAATATACATCCAAAATCTTAATCTCTGTCATTATTTCTTGACACCTCCTGTTTCATCACAATCCCTTACAACTTTGATGTACGACATTCTGCTTGTGTTATGTTTATTAGCTTTAAATGCATAGCTCTAAAGTGTCCCTACCAATCAGGTAATCCTTCGCCACTTTGTTCAACCTCAGAACTTCCACAGGAATGCATTCTGTTCCTAGAGAATTTCCTCTTGATTAATTATACATCACCATTTTATCTCATCTCTTCCTGTATTACCTATTAATTGTTGAGCTTCATATTACTCTAAACCTGACATAAATATTTCCATCTGTGCCCTTTCTTTGTTTTTACACTCCTGCTTTATATTTTTTTTTATAAAATTTCCTAAATATCTCTAGTACTTCTATGTAGGATCTTTGGTTATTTTTCTTTTCACAGGTTCCCCAAGTTTATTGACAGCTTGCACTACTTTCTGTTGCCTAAGTTATTGTGCTAAAAGCTTTTGTGCTCTGAAGTTCTCAAAAAAAATTTGCTTAATAGCAGCCTTTATAAACTCATGCATATTATCCAAAACCTCCATTATTTTCCCTTTAGAACTTTGCAGTTGCTCCTCTTCTTCTTCTGTGAGATGTCCCTTATTTGTCAGCCCTTCTAAATAGTTTGTATTTCTTTCCCATATCTCTATTTTTTTCATTTCTACTTTATTTTTAAACTCCATTTTCATTTTATCTAATTCTCTATCCCCTCTGAAGAACTTTATATCTTCCTTAAGAACTATCAAATAATTTCCATTACCCATTTCATGAATTTCTCTCTTTTTAGCATATAGGGAAGTGTCAGTGTGTCATTTTTACTTCATTATCCTCCATCTTTATCTCAGTTTTGATTGTTGCATGAACTGAAATAGTTACTGAATGTATGTCAAAATTTTCAGTTAAATACCATGGTCATGTGAAAGATAATTTCTGTGTAGTCTACCCTAGTTATTGTACCTTGGGGAACAATATGTAAATTCTGTCTAAATTCAAGTCTTCTGTTACAAATATTTTCATATGTTTGCACCAAAAAAGGCTTCTGAAGAACTTCCACAGTTGCTTTATGAATAACAGTAGAAGATGAAAGTAACATATGTTTAAAATGCAGCCACCAAATTTAATAAACTATTCACAACTCCTTCATGGAACTTCAACTAGAGATGTAAAAGATTTAAAAATACTTGTACGCACAATTCATAAATCATGTGACACATCATATGACTTTGCTCCCAAAAACTAATTCTTCAGCCTGTTTTCTTTTTAAATAAATGCTAAAAATTGTCTTTATCATGGAACCCTGGAAGCAAACAGGCTTATAATTTTAGTAGCTATATATATTCTTTCCCATCCAGTTTATATTCAGTATGTAATGTATTAGTGAATTTTTAACTTCATATGTGACACTGAATGCAATTTTATTTTTTTCTTTTATTGCTATAAGAGCCCATATGTTTAAACATTGCAATACTTAATTTGATACATCTGCCACATGTAAGTGTCCTTAAATTCTGTAATGTAATTCTGTTGTTGTCCTATCTATATATGCACACAGCTACATAGAAAAAACATTCTTATTTACAGTTAAAACACCCAATACAATTTCTATTTAATACAGTTTAATCTTATTGTCACATATTTCTAAACCATCTTCTTTTGTTATATGTTTCCTTCTAGGTTCCCCGATAACATCTTCACTTTTGCAAATCAAGTTCCAGTCCAATTCCTCTTCCATAAATAACATTCCTTGATGAAAGCTGATTATTTTTCCAAAATTTTTCATCTTTTATTTTTCAGTTGTTTCATCTTTTGTTGTCACATATTTCTAAACTATCATCTTTTGTTATATGTTTCCTTCTAGGTTCCCCGATAACATCTTCGCTTTTGCAAATCAAGTTCCAGTCCATTTCCTCTTCCATAAATAGCATTCCTTGCTGAAAGCTGATTATTTTTCCATAATGTTATTAAGCCCAATAATAGCAGTTTTTGGTGAAAAATAAATACTAACCAATAGCCTCTTACCACCACAAATCTACCAGTGTTGTCTTTTTCCCATTTATATCAGTATTGGAGCCCCTCTTTTTAAATCAGTATTATTACTCCATTTTTCCTTTGTTTCCAGTATTCTGTCCATCATGCAGTCCTTTCTTTGTCAAATTCACTTGGTCATTTCTATGCAAATTTGTCTCCTGCAATACTACTATTTGCACCTTACATTTCTTAATATAATTCAATGCTCTTTGCTTTTTGTGTATAACTGTAAGGCCATTTATAGTCCATGACAATATGGATAGAATAGCCATTATGATAGAAACCTGTTAGCCCCCCCCCCACACACACACACACATTATATGTGACAGCTCTTTTGAATGTGTATATCCAACTTTTGGTTACATGCACACATTAATGTATGGCAGACTGATGTTTTATGCAGTTGCTGTCCATTTGAACATATCTTACATTTTTCAAAACATTTTGCTTCAGTGAAAACACTTCAACAAAAAGTAAATACATTTTCAGAACGCCATCCCCTTTTAACTTAGAACAAACACAAAAACTTTTTCAGATAATAACACTTGCCTCAAATTGATCAGCATGGGCATTGCCTAATATAAGTTTAAGGTTATCCATGCCAACGTGCATGTTGCAACTCATGTTCCCACTTACACTGATTGCTATCTTTTCCTTTCTTGCCTTTGTTCCCATCCCAGATGGGAAAAGCAGTTTGTGTGCTTTCGGTAAGCATTAAACTTTAGCCCTAAGAAAAAATGTACTTGCTACCTTTTTGTTCTATTAAGTGTATCAACTGTTAAGGATACTACTACTTATTCACTTCCCGCAATCACAAACTTTATTTTTCACTTAACTGATTGCTATGGCATCTTTAAATGTTATGCTTCTGTCAGCAAAGACTACTCAGAACTGCCAAGCTTAATCACTTGCACCTACAGACATCTGTCTTCAAGTAAAAGTAGTCAACAAACAGAAAAAACAGTTAATGACTTTACAGATCATAAAGACTCCCTGTCAATTTCACTCAGAATGCAATGTATAAACTTCCCCTGCCCAGCTGCCTGCACCTGACAACTTCTTGTCTGTCAATGAGATTATTTGCTAATGGAAGAAAACAAGCTAATAAACTTCGCAATGCATGGCATTTGCCATTTTCTTGGCTTTCAGCATTCTGTATTATTTTTCAAGCATATTTACTTAAAAGAACATTAATCTAGACATCTGCCCTTGCAAGAACAATAGAAATTATTATCTTAATTATAGGTTTAAGATGACCAGTGCACTTTTACACCCCCTCCCAACCCAGCAGCCCAATATCACAACATTATATTAACTTTAACTTACTTCTCTCCAGATGTACTTATCTTGTTACAGTGCAAAGACTGTTAATCTTATAACTAAGAAAAGGTGCTTCCTTGCTTTAATATCTTCAGCATATACAGCAGCCACAGATACTCGTAAAAATTCCCCAACTTCACATTTATAATACCCCAAACTATAGAAAATTGTTTTATAATATAACATGCACTTTACACCATGTCATTGTTATGCAAACAGGAATAAACAGTTTTATATACAGCTACTTCTAATTAATGACAAAAAGTGTGGTTTATGCTTTTCAGTCCATCCACCAGTTTTATGCAGTCAACAAACTTCCAGCCTTTTTTTCAGCTGCACGTTGCAAGGCCACTGTTCATATGCCTTTTCCCATTTTCAGTAGGATTGATACGTTATAGTCTCCCATTTATTTACTGATTTCTCAATGTTGCTGGTCATCTTCTTGATCATCACTATCTCCCAATGTCTTTCTCTTGTACTTCTAATCAGCTCTGTGCTTCTTTCTGTCACTCAGGCATTTTTCTTTGGAACAATAGAAAAGGTTTCACTGGCAATATCACTTTGGGGTTTGTTGTGAGAAGAAAGAGAAGCAGAGTCCTGTTTTGTTTGCTGGCTCTTTGTCGGCTAAACTTTTTTATTTCCCTCTTAGCCTGTTCTGCATCAAACAATGTTTTGATCCTCCATGAAAAATATTCTGAAGACATTTGGATGCAGCAGCTTGAATCTTATACTTGTCTCTCTACATTCCCTGGTTGGTGGAATAAAATGGCTTCTCTCTTACCTGGTGAATAGTGAATAATCAGAAGTCTTGACTGTGTGTTCAGTCTGGGAGAACGTGTCACTGATGTGCACTTGGGTCAAGTTTTTTTCATATGTTTTTGTATAAATATCCTTTAGCTAATCAAGCTATGGTCTTACTGCATTTTAGCAAGGAGTCTACTTTGGCTTAATCCAGGTGCTCATTTCCCAGTGATAAGAAGAGTAGAATTCTTGACAGATTTGGGAAAAAGTATGCACTCCTGCTACCCTGTAATTCAAAGGCTTAAAATGCCAACAATCTCTGTGAAGAAAATGAGGGCTAGGGCAAAGGGCTCACAGATAAGTATCTAAAGCAGGACATGTTTGAGCTGTGGGACCTTTCTGCCCATGTTACTTAGCACTTCAAAAGTGTGAATATGATAATACTTCATGTTGTGAAACAGCTTCTTGGTCTTTGATTCAGAAACATGCCTGGCAAAGGCTCAGCCCCTGCAAAACCATAAGAAGAAGGTCCTCGTTGTATCACTGGAAAGGAATCTCCTGTTTTGTACCTCCCTCTGAAGGTGAAAAGGTTGTAAGAATAGGACAGGACTTTTCAGTCTGTGAAACAGCTGTGTGAAAATTCACCAGAAACTATCTTGGTAAATCTTGACCTTTATACCCAAAGTAGGACAAGAATACAACTAGTAAGGGGAAACGGGTTTAGAAAGGAATGACAAAACCAAAAGAAAGGCCAGAAGACCACCAGTGCCAGAGGACACAGCTTTCACTCAGTTGGGCTGCCTTTCCTTGCTACCTAGAAACCTACCCCAATCCACTTCTCCACCAGAGCAGATATGAGAGCATTTAGTCTTCTTTGTTCAGAACTGGAGAAGCATTACTCAGAACCAGTAGGTCTTAGGTGTTCTTCAGCAAGTTTCCAAAAGTCAAGGAGAAGGGTTTTTATGTGTGTATATGTTTATGCATATATGATATATATGGATGTTCATAGGTGTTTACTAGGCTAATGATTATAAGGGCCCTTCTAAGCCTAGCCGTGCATCCCAAATCTCTGACAAGTTCTGGTACCCTTGATAAGTGTAAGCAGGAGCTTGGGAGGTGAAACATTTGCAAGCAAGGCCCTACGAAATGAACCTTTTTGCAGGCTGCCTGTGTCCATTAGAGACATAGGTGCCAAGTTAGGGATGAATATCATGCTCCCCTTCCATTGCCAAGTTACACTTGAATTGGGTTAAGGAGGAACTCTGCTTCACATGGATAGGGAGCCAGTTCCAGGGAAGCGGTAGTCTCTGGGATACATACCTATCTGTCCAGCAGGTGCTATTTATATCCCAAGCAAAGTTTAAGTCTTTAGAACTGGTGTTTATTTTTTTCAGATATAAAGAGGTCCATCAGAGTGGGGTCTGAAAATGCTTTATACGCCAGGCATAGATCTCCCCTCAACAGCCTGTAGGAGACAGGGTATAGGGATTGGGTCCTGAGATGGTCTGTAATGGAGATGTTATTTACACCCTGTATTTGTTTAGTGAGGAACCTCTGTAGATGTCCCATTTGTTGGATATGGCTGGTTAGACACATACCAAAAGAGACATTGTACTCAGTGAGAGGTCTGATGAATGCTAAATACAGTGGAATAACGACTTCCTTGGACGTAGATGCCATACCTTTGTTTATAAGTTGCACGGCATAGAATGATTTCCTCACTAATCTAGACACATGATGGACAAAGGCTAGATTACTTTCTACGTATGTTCCCAAGTCCCTGCCTAGTGGGTCAACTCTTAGGGGGGTGTATTGTCAGTATGATAGTTACCAGGAGTGAATGACTTCCCAAAAGATACTATTTATGCATTTCTTGGCATTTAGTTTTGGTCCATGGCTCTGGCACTAGTTGTGTCAGTGGGTGATTCAATGACCGCTCTTAATCTGCAAACATCTGCAAATGTAGTCAACCAGAGGTGACTGACATTCGCCTTGACTTCAGAGAAGTAAATGCCAAAAAGGAGCTCTCCCAGGATCGATCCCTGATGGACTCTGATTGTGACTGGCCTCTTTGTAAAGGTGTACTCCCCAATTCTAACTTTCTGGTTCCTGTCTGTGAGCCAACTGGCTATCCACTGGGAGACATAAGGGTTTGTACCTAACCTCTTAAGTCTGTCAATAATGCCCGAGTGGGGGAGTTTGTCAAATGCCTTGGCCAGGTCAAGGTAGCAGTGTGAAACATTTTGCCCTCATCCCTTCTCAAAGAAGTCCACCAGGTTGAGTAGGCATGACCTGCCCTTGATGAAACCAAACTGGGTTGGGACCAGTGTCATGAGGTTTCCATTATTTTTTTTTAAACAAGAAACATCTTTATTAAATTATCACTTATGACAAAGGCAATCATACATTTATATGAATGAAAAAAAAAACATATTGACATAATCTTAGTTGCAAGCATTATACATAACAAACCATATTAACATAATTTTAGTTGCAAACGTTATACATCATGTACCAGTCATTGTCAGTTAAACATTACATAGCTCATTCAAATCCTGCCTTCTTTTAAATCTTATTTGGCACCTGTATGTATTGTCCCACAATTCCCATTTTTTTCTATGTAATTTGCTCCTACCCTTTTCTAAAGATCCCAATTCCAGTTGTATTATCTCTGTTAATATATTCACAGCTTCTCGTACAGTTAATTTAGACTTTGATTTCCATTTTCTAGTAATTGCTTGTTTGACAGCTGCCATAATTAGACTCAGCAAGGGCTACTATATTTAGGCAACTCTGATTATTTATCATAGCTCAGAAAAATAATTTCCTTAGATACATCAATTTGCTCAGCCAACATCTTTGATAAAGTAGTCTGCAGGGAATCTTTAAAGTCTGCCAGCTCATTATACTCCCAGAAAATATGTTCCAAATTACCTCTTTCTTCCCCATTACACCTCCAATATTTGCTGTCTACCTGAGGAAAAAAATCTCTGGAGTCTACTTGGGATATAAAAATACCTTTGTAAACATTTTCAAGCAAAAGTCCTAAATCTTCTAGATTGCGATACATATATCCCCCATTGTTTCTTTGGGAATTGCTCATCCAATCTCTCTTCCCACTCCTTTCTCACTTCTTCTGCTCTACTAATTATTCTTTTTTTAACAGCAATTTATGTTCTAGATTTTACTAAAAAGTCTACCAGTGCTGGTCTTTTGTTTAGAACCCCCATGTTTCTTTCTATTTGCTTATACTCTGATATCAGTCCTTGATAGCGAAGGCAATCTCTAACCTGCAACCCAAGTAAATTCTTAGTATCTTCCCATTCTATTACCTTTTCCTCTCTAGTTATTTGCTTCCAATAACTTTGTTCCTTTGCCAGTTTTCTCCAATATATTCCAGCCCCCTCTTTTCTGTTGTCTGTATCCCTAATTGCAGTCATCCCTAGTGGCAGAATCTCCTTTCTTCATTCCCGTGTTGGTTTAGTTCTTAGAATACTTTCTGCTAATTTATGACTATAATATTCTGTAAGATTATTGTTATTCTCCTTAAATGTCTGCATCTAAAACTCCAGTCTGTCCTTGTTTCTTCATCTTCCCCCATTTCATCATCATCTCTTTCTACTTTGAATTATAGGTTTCTGCTTGTGCTATGCATAGAAGCCTTAACTGTAGCTCTGAAATACCCTTTCAAATCAGGTAATTCCAATCTGCCCTGTTCTACTGAAAGAATCAGCTTATCCCATGTGACTCTTGCCATCATTCCTTCCCAGATAAAATGGTTCAGCACTTTATTTAATTGTTATGCACTTCTCCTCTGGTTGATAAATATTTGCCTGATCGGTATATAAGATTAAAGGGTCTAAAAACATTTTAACTGCTTGTACCTTACTATCCATATCCATATAACGATGCTTCCAATTTCTTACTTCTTGTATTATCTTTTGTTTAGTCTCTCCTCACATATCCTTAACTGCCACAATGGGGTCATTTTTAATCCATACTCCTAAGTGCTTAATTTTATCATATCCTCTTAAATATGGATATTGCTGAACCAATTCTTGTGTGTGTACATAATTTATAGTTATTGCCTTTGTTTTAGCCTCATTAATTTTGTATCCTTAAAAGATTTGAAATGGAAATGTTCCAGAACACTGAAATGTGTTTTTCTGGTTTTATTGGGTATAAAATGTTGCATCTTTCGGCTTTTTCTGGTTAGGGGGTCGCCACAGCGGAACTCTGGTCCACTAATGATTGGTAGTAGATTTTTACGTACCGAGTTACCAGCTCTGACGCACAACCTTCAACGAAGGTACTCCCATTCACGCACGTCTCAACACAGAAGATGCTTTAGCTGAGAATCGAACAGGACAACGTCATACTGTGAGGCAACAACGCTGCCGCAGCACCACCACCATATCATCTGCAAATAGTGACAGATTTTTTTGACTTCCATACCAATTATATCCTTGAATTTCTGAGTCCCTTATTTTCTTTGCCAGTGGTTCTAAATACAATACGAATAATAAAGGAGAAAGAGGGCAGCCCTGCCTGGTTCCTCTGCTCAAGCAGAAATTATCAGAGAGGAACCCACCCACTTTAATTTTCGCCTCTTACCCCTCACATGTCCTCCTAATCAACCTTATAATTTTTTTCAGGGAATGCAAATGCTTCCATTGCCCTGTGCATAAAGTCCCAGCTTACTTTCAAATGCTTTCTCTGCATCAAGACTCACAAACAATAGTGCTATTTTCTTACATTTTGCTTCCCTTTGGATCAGTGTTCTGTTAATGTTGTCAAGTGTTAGTCGCCCCTCCACAATACCACACCAATCCATATCTATCAATTTTGTCATTACTTTTGCCATTCATTTAGCCATTATAGACATAAACACTTATTGGTTTAGTCCAGAAGAGGGCCTGTATGAAGCTGGATCTTTCTTCCAAGATGTTGGTACTTCTCATCTCAAAATACTGTTAAACAAAACCTTCCAGATCTTTATCAGTTTTTCCCTCCTAACTTCCAAACTTCCACAGGAATACTATCTATTCCTGATTCCTGATGACTTTCCTGTAGATTGGTTTTTTATATATATATATATATATATATATATATATATATCACCATTTTTACCTCAATCTTCACCGATCCTAACTGTTAGTAATTGAGCCTCATCTACCTCTAACCTTGACATATTTAATTCTTCCATAAACATTTCTGTTTGTACATTTTGTTGATTTATGTATTTCTCTGCTTTATACAGACTTTTGTAGAATTTCAAAAATATTTCTAATCCCTCGACAGGATCTCTTGTTATCTTAATTGTTATAGGCTCCCTAAGCTTGGCCACAGCCCTTTTACTTTTTGTTGCCTGAGTCATTGTGCTAAAAGCTTTTGTGCTCTAAAATTATTATCAAAAAGCATTTGCGTAGCAGCAATATTTCTAAACTCATGCGTATTATCAAGGTACTCCCTTATTTTCTGTTTAGCATTCTGAAGTTGCTTCTTTGCTTGTTCTGTGAAATTCCACCCTATTCTGCAATACTTTTACATTTTGTCAGTCCCTCTAAACCATTATTATTACTTCTTAAACATATCTTCCTTTCTTTTATTTCCACTCTGTTTTTAAGCTCCACTTTAATTTTATCCCACTCCCTTGCGATATTTACAGAAGAAATTTCTATCTTCTCTAATAGCTCCTGAATAATTTCTACTACCTAGTCCTTAAATTTCTCTCTTTTCAACGGGTAGGTGGGAAAGTGCCAGTTTCTCTTTTTTATTTCATTACCCTGTGTTTTTATTTTAGTCATTATTGGCGCATGATCTGAAATAGTTATTGGATGCATATCAAGACTTTCAGTTAAATGCACATGTCCTTGTGAAATGTAAATTCTGACTAGCGTAGCCCAGTTTTTGTATCTTGGAGGAATAATATGTAAAAACCATAAAAAGGAGATGAATGCGAATTAAACAATCACCACAAACCACAAAAAGTTTGCAGGAATCACCAAATAAGGGCTCGCACCAAGAAAATATAAAAATAAAATAAAATATTTATTGAAATCCACAACCAAAGTCACAGCCAAAATTAACGCTTCCAAGCTGATACGTTTTCGATCAAGTTCTTCTTCAGATACAAACAGCCATATGGAACAACAGTAATATATACCCTATTGTTTAACTGAAAAATTGCCTATCCAATAAAATTAATGCTAAAAAACACCCAATTAAAATTCTGTGGAAAAAACCCAAAGGACGCATCACATTATTTGAATCATAAAAAACACAATTATCTCTAATTATATTTAATGTTTAAATTATTAGTAACAAAAAAAAATTTTTAATTCAGGACACTTACAAAAATACAATTCTTAACAAAACTCTCTAAATAAAATATAATATATGATATGTAATGTATAATGTGATAATAATGCTTCCATCTGGTGGTATGCCTATAGAATACATCCAGCAGGTTCAACGTTTTGCTGATCTTAATCTCAATACAGGCTTAATAGACAAAAAATCATTTAAACCAGGGGGTTTTGTAGATTCCAAAATAATCTGCCAAAACAATTCCCTGTATTCCAACTTCGCCTCCCACATACCTCCTCTTATATCCTTAGGAACTGTTTCCAAAACAAAAAAAAAACAAATGTTGCCTGAGGACAAACCAAAGTGTGCCTGTATAATGCGTTATTATTATGCTGTTTTAAATTATCATATATATGGTCATAAATACGACACTTTAATTTTCTCTCAGTTTTCCCCACATAAAAGGAGGTACATTGATTGCAAACAGCAATATACACCACCCCAAAAGTATTACAATTTGAAAAACTACTACTAACAATATGTCTATTCCTTGCAGAAATAAAAATATTGTTTTTATTGATGATATTTGGACATTGTGAACAAAAACCACATTTGTAGGTTCCAAAACTATGGGACCCATTACTCTTAAAACTGGATGTACCAAACTCAAAAAGTTGTTTAAAATTTAAATCCTTTCAATAAATAAATTTTAAGGGCTGTTTGTTAAACCCCAAGTTGGAAATTTGAACAAACCTTTACCATTCTCTACTAATAACATCTTTGATCACCCCCGAATCACCTGAATAATCTAAAATATATGCGTGGTCCCAATTGTTGGGCATATTATTCGTTACAACAGTTGTTGTTATAGGGGGTACATCCTGCCCCAATATAGGAGCAAATCTATCTTTCCTACCCTGAAGGACCACTTCCAAAACTTCATCCAATAATGATTTTGGATATGCTCTATCACTAGGGGCAGGATGTACCCCCTATAACAACAACTGTTGTAACGAATAATATGCCCAACAATTGGGACCACATATATATTTTAGATTATTCAGGTGATTCGGGGGTGATCAAAGATGTTATTAGTAGAGAATGGGAAAGGTTTGTTCAAATTTCCAACTTGGGGTTTAACAAACAACAGCCCTTAAAATGTATTTATTGAAAGGATTTAAATTTTAAACAACTTTTTGAGTTTGGTACATCCAGTTTTAAGAGTAATGGGTCCCATAGTTTTGGAACCTACAAATGTGTTTTTTGTTCACAATGTTCAAATATCATCAATAAAAACAATATTTTTATTTCTGCAAGGAATAGACTTATTGTTAGTAGTAGTTTTTCAAATTGTAATACTTTTGGGGTGGTGTATATTGCTGTTTGCAATCAATGTACCTCCTTTTATGTGGGGAAAACTGAGAGAAAATTAAAGTGTCATATTTATGAACATCTATATGATGTTAGAAAACAACATAATAATAACGCATTATATAGGCACACTTTGGTTTGTCAGGCAACATTTGTTTTTTTTTTTTTTGGAAACGGTTCCTAAGGATATAAGAGGAGGTATGTGGGAGGCGAAGATGGAATACAGGGAGCTGTTTTGGCAGATTATTTTGGAATCTACAAACCCCCCTGGTTTAAATGATTTTTTGTCTATTAAGCCTGCATTGAGATTAAGATCAGCAAAACTTTGATCCTGCTGGATGTATTCTATAGGCATACCACCAAATGGCAGCATTATTATCACATTATACATTACATATCATATATTATATTTTATTTAGAGAGTTTTGTTAAGGATTGTATTTTTGTAAGTGTCCTGAATTAAAAAATGTTTTTGTTAATAATAATTTAAACAGTAAATATAATTAGAGATAATTGTGTTTTTTATGATTCAAATAATGTGCTGCGTCCTTTGGGTTTTTTCCACGGAATTTTAATTGGGTGTTTTTTAGCATGAATTTTATTGGATAGGCAATTTTTCAATTAAACAATAGGTTATATATTATTGTTGTTCCATATGGTTGTTTGTATCTGAAGAAGAACTTGATCAAAAACGTATCAGCTTGGAAGCGTTAATTTTGGCTGTGACTTTGGTTGTGGATTTCAATAAATATTTTATTTTATTTTTATATTTTCATGGTGCGAGCCCTTATTTGGTGATTCCTGCGAACTTTTTGTGGTTTGTGGTGATTGTTTAGTTCGCATTCATCTCCTTTTTATGGTTTTTAGTCTTGGTTGGAGATGGCGGAAACTCCAGGGGCAGCAGCAATAGAACTTGACACACGTAGTGACGAGAGAGGTGAACTACGAAAGGTTATTGGTCAACTTTCCCAATTGGTTGAACTGTTGACACCAGCTTGTAAATCCATTGTGTCTTTAGCTTCCGGGCTAACCTCTGTTTCTCAACATGAAAGAACAAATTCAAACAATTCTAAAACTGGGATATTTTCAACTAATTCATCTTCAGAGCGTTCTGGAGGACACGTGGACATAACCGATGAAGGCGTTTTGGATTTTCCGTGGCTTTTACGCTCAAATTTTACAGCGACATGTAAAGTGGAACCGGGACATTCATCTGATACAGGTGTTAATTCTGACCCATCTAATCAAGGTGACTTTTCTACCAAATCTCCCTGTTTTGATTTTAATGCCTTCATTGATAAGACTTATACCTTAAATCATTCTTCTACTGTTTCATGTGTGAACAACAACGTAGTCAAAACATATAGGGAAAGTTTGGACGAATTGTATTTTTATTTGGATAAATGTAAACGACTGGGTTGTGACTGTATTTTTCTTAAGGAATGTTTAAATAAACAAGTGGTTCCTAATGGTTTACGTATTTGTAAATTTCAAAATAGCGTTGAGGAGGGCTCTGAGTTTCATTTGGAGTTGTTGAAAATATTTGATAATTGTGGTCTTGACGTTGTCAGGGCCATTCTTAAGGAAAATGAAAGGGTTAGGGCAGCTATTCTGGTGGAAATGGAACGTATTAATAATACTATTGTTAATGATCTTCTTTTTCAGGTGGACCATGAGAAAAAGTTATATTTGGATATTTTTTCACAAGTCGAATCGAACTGTATTACTAATATGAAGAGGAAACAAGGGAAACTTGAGAGAGATCTGAGGGAATACAAAGAGGGTAAAGCTTACCCTAAACCTAAATTGTTCCGTTCATTTTTTAAAGAACATAATGTTCGTTTAGTCAGTGGTGGTTTTGAGTGTCAGGATAACGGATCTGAAGATGTTAGACATGAGCGAATAAATGACGGGGACATGGGATTCCCTTTAGAATATCCCATCCCAGTACGCCGGTCCGACCGGATTCACAAATAGAATCCAGTGCAGTACATGGCTTACTATCGCCACGACTATCACAGGACATAGGGACGGTAACTTCTGGTTCTCAGATAGATCGCCAGAGTAACATTCTGGAGTATAACAACTATAAATTTTTTTAATTATAGTAAAGTGGATGTTCAAGGTGATCATTTTCAGTTATTTTCAAAAGGTTTTAAATATATACCAATAAGGAAAGCGAGTATACCGAGATCTATAATAGATTTAAAGTTGTTTTTGAGAAAACAGAATTTATTCCTATTATTTCAGGATGCTGACAGTGGTCCCTCAGGTTCAATCACGCTAAAGAAAAAGAGTATTATAAATCCCCCCTACATCCCCAGTTGAAAAATATAGAAAATTTATTGGAAACAGAAATCAGAAAAGTAGTGACAAACCATTATGTACATTCAAATCTTACCCATAATGAAAAGAAATTATTAAATTAATTAAAAAATGATAGAACCATTAGGGTGATGCAACTGGATAAAGGGGGTGGGACGGTTCTTATGGACAGTATCCTATATGAATCTAAGATGAATATTTTGCTTCAAGATACTTCAAAATACTCTAGGGCTTCTATAAATGAAGTTAATATTGCTAACAGCAAAATTAATTTATTGCTGAATGATTTATTTATTAGAAGGTTCTATTAACAATGAGCAATTCAACTTTCTGTTCAATAAACAACCAAGAGTCCCTTCTGTTTTTGGGATACCAAAAGTACATAAGGATTGTCTGGATCCCCCCCTAAGGGTTATTGTTTCCTCTGAGGGGTCTGTTACCCATTGGCCAAATTTGTGGATGACAAACTCAAACAGCTTTCATATTCTGATGAAACAGTCCTTAGGGACTCATGGGATTTCTTAAGATCTGTTAAACAGTATACGTTTTCCTCCAATCTTGCTTTTGTTGCACTGGATGTAGTTGACTTGTTTGGTTCTATTCCTCACGATATTGGGCTTCAGTGGTTGGAAGAGAGCATGAGGGATAGTAGTTTGTTTTCCCTAGACGATTTTAGGAATTGCCTGTTATTCATGGAGGTCATTCTGAAGAATAATTATATGTTTTTTCAGGGTGAATTTTTCAAGCAAAACAAAGGAGTGGCTATGGGGGCCAAATGTGCCCCCACATATGCCAACATAGTTTTAAACTGGTGGAAGAAACTGTATGTGATTCATAGTCCCTTTTCTGGTTGTTGGTCCTTATATAAAAGGTTTTTAGATGATATTTGTATTTTTTGGACCGACACCAAAGACAAATTCTTTGAATTTCTGAACTATCTTAAAGGGACAACCAATTTTTTAGATTTTACTTAAGATTTTAATGAAAATCAATTGATATATTTAGATATCTCCCTCAGTAAGGATAATTCAAGTTTTACTTCGAAGATACACCGTAAAAATAATTTTTCCAATTCTTATTTACACTTTTATAGTGGACATCCTTATTTTCAGAAGAATTTGGTTAAGGGACAACTGGTCAGGGCCAGTAGAATGACCTCCCATGATGATGAATTTTTATTAGAATGTGGTAAAGTGCTCAACATGTTTAGTGATAGAGCATATCCAAAATCATTATTGGATGAAGTTTTGGAAGTGGTCCTTCAGGGTAGGAAAGATAGATTTGCTCCTATATTGGGACAGGATGTATCCCCTATAACAACAACTGTTGTAACGAATAATATGCCCAACAATTGGGACCACACATATATTTTAGATTATTCAGGTGATTCGGGGGTGATCAAAGACATTCTTAGTAGAGAATGGGAAAGGTTTGTTCAAATTTCCGACTTGGGGTTTAACAAACAACAGCCCTTAAAATTTATTTATCATGAGGATTTAAATTTTAAACAACTTTTTGAGTTTGGTACATCCAGTTTTAAGAGTAATGGGTCCCATAGATTTGGAACCTACAAATGTGTTTTTTGTTCGCAATGTCCAAATATCATCAGTAAAAACAATATTTTTATTTCTGGAAGGAATAGACATATTGTTAGCAGTAGTTTTTCAAATTGTAATACTTTTGGGGTGGTGTATATTGCTGTTTGCAATCAATGTACCTCCTTTTATGTGGGGAAAACTGAGAGAAAATTAAAGTGTCGTATTTATGAACATCTATATGATGTTAGAAAACAGCATAATAATAACGCATTATATAGGCACACTTTCGTTTGTCCTCAGGCAACATTTGTTTTTTTTTTGTTTTGGAAACAGTTCCTAAGGATATAAGAGGAGGTATGTGGGAGGCGAAGTTGGAATACAGGGAGTTGTTTTGGCTGATTATTTTGGAATCTACAAAACACCCTGGCTTAAATGATTTTTTGTCTATTAAGCCTGTATTGAGATTAAGATCAGCAAAACTTTGATCCTGCTGGATGTATTCTATAGGCATACCACCAGATGGCAGCATTATTATCACATTATACATTACATATATCATTAGCGACACACACACATTACATATATATTATATTTTATTTAGAGAGTTTTGTTAAGGATTGTATTTTTGTAAGTGTCTTGAATTAAAAATTTTTTTTGTTAATAATAATTTAAACAGTAAATATAATTAGAGATAATTGTGTTTTTTATGAGTCAAATAATGTGCTGCGTCCTTTGGGTTTTTTACACGGAATTTTAATTGGGTGTTTTTTAGCATGAATTTCATTGGATAGGCAATTTTTCAATTAAACAATAGAGTATATATTACAGTTGTTCCATATGGTTGTTTGTATCTGAAGAAGAACTTGATCGAAAACGTATCAGCTTGGAAGCGTTAATTTTGGCTGTGACTTTGGTTGTGGATTTCAGTAAATATTTTATTTTATTTTTATATTTTCTTGGTGCGAGCCCTTATTTGGTGATTCCTGCAAACTTTTTGTGGTTTGTAGGAATAGTATGTAAATTCATTCTGAACTCCTAGTACTGAATTCATATCTTTCATGCCAAATATTTTCATAAATTTCTTCAAAAACTACCCTCCTTTGTTATATTTTCCCTTCTGAGACCCCCAGACACAGCTTCACTGCTGCAAATCAAATCCAGTCACCATCTATAAGTAATATTCCTTGCTGAAAGCTGATTATTTCTCCCAGAATTTTGTTAAGCTCCATTATAAAAGTTTTAGGTGGAATATAAATACATGCCAGTGTAATCCTCCTCCCTTGCCAGTAGGCTCTTAGAACTACAAATCTACCATTATTAGCTTTATCTTCTTCTTTCACTGTTGGAGATTGTCTTGCAATTAATATAAATACTTCCTCTTTTCCTCTGTCTCAGGTATTCTGCTGAGTAACCATCCCGAAAATCTTTCTTTATCAAATTCATATCTTCATTTCTTTCCAAGTGTGTCTCCTCTAGCATAGCTATTTGCACTTCACATTTTAATATAGTTCACTACTCTTTCTTTTTTGTATGTATCTGTGAGACCATTGACATTTAAAGATATTACATAAAGCGTCATTGTGTTAAAAAAAGGTAGTACTCTCACCATTTATGGGTTACAGCTTTTTTGTTAAGTGTCTGGTTCCAGCTTCTGTGTTACATGCATACACTTTGGCAGGTTGATGTTTTATACAATTGTTTCTTGTCATATCCATTTGAGTCTATGTCACACAGCCATAGACTTGGGTTAACCTAAAAGAAAGGATGCCCTTCTATTCAATGTTGCAGTATTCTTTACATATGGGGTTGTATTCCACCCACCAACCTGACGTCTGGCCTGTATACAAAAGCGTACAGCCACTGCCTATATGTGGGACATTGCACAAAGGCACAGACAATGTCAACCATAAAAGGGACGTCCGTACATACAGTCTTCAGAACTTTTTCACCCCCATTTGGAAAGGTTGACTGGTATGTTCAGTCTACCATTGGATACCATTGGTGTCATCTTCCAGCTTCAGATAAGTACCCCATAGGGGATTTAACATACTGCTACTGCCTTTTGTTTTTGTTACTGTCATCCAGAAAGGCAAGTGTAGGTGTGGAAGGCAAATTCCACATAAAGATAGCCATGAGCTTTGCTTGTTTTATTTAGGGCCTAATCATGAACACCGGGTCTGCTCTATTTGTCATGCCTTTGTTCTTAAAACATTGTGCAGTCTTCTGTCAGCCTTGAATCTATTTAGAAAACCATAGACTCAAATGTCTGGCTAGGGACACGATGGAAGATTAGCCATCTGTTAAGAGGAAGGTTAGCAAGGCTAGGCCCAAATCCTCTATAGCTGTGCCTACTCCATCCAGCGTACCCCTTGAGGTTGATAAAAACTCGGTGGTGTGACCTGAGGTAGGGTCCGCTCCCTCGGCATGTACAGGAATAGAAGACATCAGGAGTGTGGATCCAAGCACATCCAAGGCTATGCAGATGTCCATTTCAGACTATTTGGGAAAACCGTGACTCGTTATTGCAGAAGACTGTGGGAGTGTTCCAGCTTCTTTATCTACACGGGTGTTGGACGTTAGGTCTACGTGCACTATTTCTCCCCAATGGCAGAAACGTGTTAAAAAGAAATAAAAAAACTAGACGTGTTCCCGCTCCTCCTACCTCTACGTTGGATTGGGCAGTTTTTTCACAGAGTCTCATTAAGGCTGTGATGGCTCTGAGGCCTCTGGCTCCAGCTTCTCCTACAGCAGACCCGGCCTTCTCCTCTTCTCCAGTGCTACATTTGGGGTCCCAGGGGCCTCCTTCAGGGCAGCCTGTGGAATTCCAAATTCATGACACTGATTCTGAGGAATCTTCCTCAGTTGAAGACTCCTTAGCATATTCCACCCAGATCCCTTCTCCACTGGAATATGCTTCCCTAGAGGAAGAGTCCAATGGGGGTGACTCTCCCATTGAAGAGCTTTCCTTTGGGAAAACTATTAATAAAATGAGAGAATTCTTTAAGTGGGATTCCTCTCAAATCTTAAAAGAACAAAAGAGATGTCATGAACTACTCCAGTTAGACACCCCTGCTCTTTCAGCAGTTCCTCCAGTCCTGCCAGCCTTCTTAGATGCTTTAAAGCAGCATCTAATACCTCTGACTCACAGGCCCTGGCACCTAAAACACCTGACGTTTTTATAAGGTCCCTGAGGATTGCAAGTTTCTTTTTAAATGCCCTTCAGCTGATCCAGCTGTGGTTTCCATTGCTTCAGATAAGTCTTCACGGCTGTCTTCCTCAACCAAACCGCTTCCTTCTGACAAGGAAAGTAAAATTTTGGAAAGATTGGGTAAGAAGATCTATACCTCTTTCACCTTGGCTATCAGAGTTTTCAGTTATCAAACACACATGTCTAGGAATGCTTTGGCCGTGCTCACTCAGGATTTTTTCCCATTGGTTAACTCAGAGGCTAAATCTTTGGCCCTGTCACTTCTGTTAGCCTCCTCCCAGGTAGCCAGACACTCAATCAAGTGAAGTAACGATGCAGTTGAGGCCTCTTCCAGAGCAGCAGCTTCTGCATCTGTTCCCAGAAGGCATTCCTGGTTATATCTCCAGGCACTCCCTGATGACGTAAAGGCAAAATTGCTTGATGCTCCTCTTGATAATTCCTCCCTCTTAGGCAAAGCAGCTTTAGAATTGTTTAAATCACTGCAGGAAAAAAGGCAAGGTGCTTCAGGATTTGAAACACTTGCTTGTTTCTCCAGTTCCAAAATTTCATAGGAACTTTCCAGCCAAGATGCCATTTGTTAGGAAACCTGCTTGCTCCTCCACTTCTGCTCCATCTGGACTAGGCCCCGTAAGTCTTCCAGGAGACTCCCACAGGCTAAGGCTGTTAACTTCTGCTGTTGCTGCCCCTTCTCAGCAGCCCTTTCAGCCTAGACATATTTCTTTGTGATGTTCAGCTCCCTCTTCCAGGTCATGCCACCTTGTCTCTTCACCTCTCTGTTTCCCTTTCTTCTTGATTGGAAGTCGTTCAGGACTCCTGGGTGATTTCAGTTATCCAAAGTGGATACATTATGACTTGGGGAGACTCTTCCTCCCTTCCAGGGGCTACCTCAACCCCCCTCCACTCAACTTCATCTGTTTCCCTCGGTACTTGCTCAACTTTCCCATCAGGACACCATCCAGTCTGTCCCTCCAGACCACCTGGGGAGGGGATTCTACTCCAGAATGGTAATAGCTCCAAGGAAAGATGGTCCTTTGGAGAGCTATATTAGATCATTCCCTATTAAACACTTTCCTGGTGGTGCGTTCTTTCAGAATGCTATACCTGCCTACTGTCCTTCCCCTGGTCCCTCCTCAAGCCTTCTCAGCTTCTCTGGATCTCAAGGATGCATACCTGCATATCCCTATTCATCCCCACTTCAGGAAGGTTTTGTGTTTCTCGGTGGTTTCCTTGCACTTTCAGTTTACTGCCTTACCTTTTGTCCTTTCTTCTCCTCCAAGGGTATTCACAAAGGGCATGGCCTCAGCTATTGCCTGTTTAAGGCCAAAAGGCCTACAGGTCTGCCCATAGTTGGACGATATGCTGTTTCTGGCCAACGGTCCAGACATGTTAACCCAGCATCTGAACATAGCTATTCCCTTTCTGTAGGCCCTGGGTTTCTCAATAAATTTCAGAAAATCATCCCTTTCACCATGTCAGTATCTTATATTCATGGGGTGCAGGTTCTGCACAGACTTGATGAGGGTTTTTCTTCCTGTGGAAAAAGTAACTTATCTCCAGACCTTCATGCAGGCTCTTTGCCTCTTCCTTCCGTTATGGCCAGGGAGTTTCTGAGATTGCTGGGGTTCATGGCTTCTACTATCCCCATGTTGCCCTTTGCAAAACTACACATGAGGAAGTTCCAGTGGTTCTTAGACAGTTTGGTCCCAGTATGTTCATCCCTTATAGGTCTTGATTCCCCTGCTCCCCTGTCTGAAAAAAGAGTTACATTGGTGGATGCGGCAACTTTGAACCCTCTTCAAATACCTCAACCAGTTCAGCAATTCTTCACAGACACCTCATACTTGGGTTGGGGAGCAGCCTTTGCTCCAAGAAGGTTCAGGGTCTTTAGTTCCCTTCTCAAAGGAGGGAACATATCAACATCAGGGCAAGGTGTAGCTAGGCATACTCAGTGTACTCAAATGAGTACATGTTTTTTGAGCATCTCTTGGAAACTTCAACACTCAAAAAGTAAAGAATGTGCAGAATTGTGCAAACAAGTATTTACAGTATAGAGGTACACAGAAAATATTTGTTTAAAAGGAATACACCTGTGAAAATAACTTTGTATGCGTATAAACTGTAACAGTTGAAAATGTGTTTCCTTTCTGTATGTCTGAGGGTAACATTTTGAGGGTTGAGTACATTTATAAAATGATAGGTGGATGGTGGGGGCAACAACACAAAGTATGAGTACAAAATGCAGATTTCTGGCTACACCCCTACATCAGGGAAATGAGGGCTGTGGTTCTAGCCCTACAGACCTTCCACTCTCTATTTCAGCCAGGACCTGTCAAGATTTTCACAGAAAATACCATGGTCCTTTGGTACATAAGTAAGGAGGCACAAAATCATATCACTGTTGCCTGGTCATCAAGGCTTGGAAATTGGCTACTCAATACAAAGTGACTCTACATGCTGTGTACCTTTCCTCTGCTCAGAACTCAGTGACAGATGATTAAGCAGACCTATGACACAATCTCATGAGTGGATGTTTCACAGGATTGTGTTCCTGGATCTAGTTCACCGGTGGGGTATTCCAGATGTAGACCTTTTTGCCTCTCCTATGAACATACAACGTCTTTGGTTTTGTGCAAGGTTCCCTCACCCTCAAGTGTGGAAGGTGGATGCTCTATCTTTCTCGTTGAAGGGGATGTTTCTGCATTCCCCCCCTTCCCCTTAGTTCAGAAAGTCCTGTTGAAAATTCTACAGGGAACCCAAAATCTTGCTAGTGACCCCCTTTTGGCCAAGACAGCACTTGTTCCCTCTTCTTCTGCAGTTAGTCAAGGGTCATCACTACAAGTTACCTCACCCAGGGCAAGGGATCATTGATTCACTCCCTTGTGTCAGCCCTACAGCTAACCTTATTGGCAATCAGCATTTGATCCCTTTCAGGCATCTATTCTGTAAGGACATGCTATGGATTTTGCAGGAGGCCAGGAAACCCAATACTAAAAATCTTACATTTCCAAGTGGAGAAGAGTTTCCATTTGGTGCCAGACAAGGAAAGAGGATTCCTTTGGTGTGGACATTCACTTAGTACTTTCTTACCTGTGTATGTTGCTCAACAGCGGTTTTCCTATTCCTCAGTTAAAGTCCATTGTTCTGCTTTGTCTTTATATTTGCCTTCAACTCCCCCCTTAGCTTCCAGGTTAGCAGTTAAGCTGTTTCTTAAATGTGTCCTACATTTAAGACCCTCCAGGAAACCAGTTCCTACTCCTTGGGATCTTAACTATTTGTTAGAAAAACTTACTCAGGCCCCTTTTGAACCAGCAGCTTCTGCTTCTTTTAAGTTCTGCACATGGAATTGTGCTTCTGATAACCTTAACCTGTGCTAGAAGGGTTTCTGAGATTCAGACACTGATGGCTTCCCCCTTTCCTAGTTTTTCATAGGGGCAGGTTATCCTTGAAAATTAATCCTAGCTTCATGCCCATAGTGGTGAATGAGTTGTTTCTTAATCAGTCCATCCAATTGCCTACCCCTTTCCCTTCACAACAATCTCCCAGTGAGAGGATTTTGCATACCTTGGATGTTCATAGACAACTCAGATTTTATCTGGAAAAAAACTAAGTCCATTAGGAGTTCTGACCAACTTTTTGTTTCCTTTCATCTCAACGCTCTGGGTTTACCTGTAACCAAACAAACCATTTCCAGATGGATTTCTAAGACTGTTGTGTTTTGTTATGAATTCCATGGGAAGTCCTTATCAGCTTCTGTTAAGGCCCTTTCCACTAGATCAGTAGCATCCTCAGGGGCCTTCTTTAAAGGCCTATATGCTCATTCCATCCTGGAAGCTGCCACTTGGTCATCTGTTCATACTTTTATGAGACATTACAGTTTGGACACTGTTTCCAGGTCCAAGGCAGGTTTTGCAAGGGCAGTTCTGCATGGATTCCTGGAAAGCACTTCCTCTTAGCTTTTTCCTTCTCTATCATCCTCCCTGGGATCTGTTTCAGCTTTTGTACTCGCCCATATGAAAAGAATACTGTAACACCGAATAGAAGGACATAAAATAGTTATGTAAGATCTTACCATAGCCATAGATGTCCTCTTCTGTGTTACAGTATTCTATCCCTCTTGCCTTTCCCCTACAACTTCCTAGGATGATCTTCTTAAGCTCCTTTTGGACTCCTTTCCTTATGGGGCTTTCTTATTCTGAAGATTGTATATGCAGACGTCTCTTTTATGGCTGAAAATTGTCTGTGCCTTCATGCAACATCCCACGTACAGGCAATAGCTCTAAGCTTTTATATACAAGCTGGACATTGGGTCGATGGGCAGAATACAACCCCATATGTAAAAAATGCTACAATGTAGAAGAGAAGGACATCTATGGTTATGTTAACATTTTACACAACTATTCTTTATCCATGCTAAGAGGCATGGTACAGCCTGTGCTTCTACTAGGTGCTGTTTGGATGTGTCTTATCTTTATAGCTGTCTCGGATGGAAAACGCTTGAATGCTTTCAGAAAACATTACCTAGCCATTTCTCTTTATCAGGTTGTCTCCATGGAGACACGAGGAACAGATATAGAGTTGCTAATAAAGTTACATTTATTTTCTAGAAAAAAGCTTTATAATGTTCAGTGTTCTTTTTCATTTACTTGCTTACTCTTAAAATGTGTTGCTAGATCAAGCTAAGAGCCTTAATCGAACCATTCCCCTATGTAAGAATGAGAAAAAGTACATCCGTTTTTATTTTGTCATGCTGTTTTGTCCAGACTTTCCTTCTTTTTTACATTGCAATGCTTGCATTTCTTAAAACTGCACAAGGAGAAAGAGAGAAGGGAAAAAAATAAAAACAGGAGCACCTGTTTACATTAGTATCTCCATTACAGTTAAAAATAACTGAGAAAAATTTTCTGTATAACATGCAAGGAAAATCATGCACTAGAAAAATGTTACTATTAAGAAAAAATTGTTTTATTTACAGTTAACATTCTCTCTCATCTTCCTGTCTCCTAAGTATATTTCCCAACATTAATGACATGAAGTAGAATCCCCTACTAGTTTAACAAAGTCAAAAAAGTCCAATATTTCCAGATTTTCTAGTTCTGTCATGTTTCACAAATATAGTTATTGCTTTGTAATCCAACATTTGTCAGTTTCCAAGTTACTGGTTTTATTCATGTTCATCTCCATCTCCCATATCCTGTATCTGCTTCATTTCCAGTGTACTCTCAGTTCTTGTAGTCAGCTCTTATGCTTTTTTCTTTCGCTCAAGAATTTTCCTTTAAACATTGGAAAAGGTTTCACTGGCACAGTCTCCCTGTGATCTTTATTAGCAGAAGAACAAGAAGCAGAATCTCCTGTTTCACAGCTCACTTTTTGTTGGACAAACGTCTGTATTTCCTCCTTGGTATGCATCAAAAAATAATTTTGTCCCTGCAGGAAAGAATATTTTGAATATTACTGGGTACAGTAGTTTGAATCTCATGCCTGCTTCTTGACATTTCGTGTATAGTGGAACACATTTACTCCTCTTCTGTCTGGTGTACAATGGGCAATCATTCTCCACAAACAGTCTGCTTTCTCCCACTTTTAGTACTTTGTCCTTCTGCCACAGTTTTATCGGAATCAACTCCTTCTGCTGTTAGGACTGCATCTGTACTATTAAAGGTCTAGATTGCTTTGTCATAGCCTGGTTTGGAGCATACATACAATGTGCCTTTTCAATTAACATCTCCTGCTGTGGAATACCAGTCCAGTTGCTTATTTTATTTTTTGAAACATCTCTTCTTGAGCAGTCTCGTATTCAGCCAGCCTTTTATTCATTTCAGCCTCTGATTTTTGTAGTTTTATCATCTCGCCCGAATATGTGTTTAAAGCTTCTTCCATTTTTTTCCAGTCTTTTGTTATTTGAGTTGACATACTCCAACAGTGTTTTGTTTATTGTAAGGTCTGTATCTAGTTGTCTTATAATTTTCTCTAGGTTACTTAAAGTCATGTCTGGACCCTGCACTCCTTTGTACTGAACAGATGCAGTATTCTTCCCAGTCAGTGTTTTTACCTTTCTCAGCTTTTGTAACTGATTTTCTTTGAGGTCCTGTGTATTACGTTTTTTCCTGGCATCTTGGCAGTGCACTTACTAGCCAGTTACTGAAATTTACCCAGAGATACAAGTCCACTCGGTTTATCTGTTGAGTTTTTGTTTTCGCACTGGGAGGGCTAGGATTAAGCTGTTACTCAATGTGGAGCCATCTTGGAAGTCTGTTTCCTATGTCATTATTGATCATTTCCTTGATAATTCTTTCCATGGCTTTGCATATGAGACTAGTGTGATTTATGGATCTGTATTTTCCAGGGTCTGTAGATGGCCCACCTTTGTGCAGAGGGATGACTGTTGCTGTTCTCCATTCATGAGATATGAAGCTTGTTTGAAGGCTACAGTTAAGTAACAATTCCAGATGGCCTTATAGATCATGTTTCATGCTATTTATAAGGTATCCTGGGATACTGTGTGGGCCCATTGATGCAGTGTTCTTGGCATTAGAGAGAACAATAAGGACCTTTTCCCTAGTGATAGCAGGGGGAGTTGTATTTGACGGTATTCCCTGAGGGAAGGTTGATGGGGAAAGAGGTGGGTCATGCTATTGGACTGCAGGACTGCCCCCCCCCCCAGCTGCAAAAATAAAAAAAAAATGAAATAAAAAAAAAAAACAAGAAAAGAAAACGAAAATAAAAAAATGATAGCGAGTCCCAGAACTCCACGCATGCGTGCTCGGTGTCCACGCATGTGTGCAGGAATCCGGACTGCTGTTTAACCAGTCCAGATTAGGAAGAAGGCAGCAGATGCCCAGAAGCTATGCATTTACAATTGCATAGACTGGAAAGGGATTTGACTGCAAAGTCTGCAGGCTGGATATAGCTTGCTGTCACACAGGGGCTAGGACTTTGAAGTTACGTCTGCACGGGAAAGACTTGTAATAACAAAGCTGGACTGGAGACTTTGAAGCTGCTGTAGGAACCAAACTCAGATATACTGTGTGTGTGTGTGTGTGTGTGTGTGTGTGTGTGTGTGTGTGTGTGTGTGTGTGTGTGTATCTAAAATGCCCCAGTCAAATATACCTGGTGGCGAGAGAGAAACTCAGGAAATGTACATGGTGGTTAGAGAATAACTCAGGCTCAAACCCTGTAACTTGGGTGCAGGTAGCAAGAGCCTGAATTCCCTAACCACCACCACTTGTCAAAACTATTTAGATTTTTGCCTCATATTTTCGTTCTGTTTTTTTCCTCATAATATCTGTAGTTTTCTGATTTTGAATTCACTAAATAATGACAGGCATTTGACTTTCAGGCTTCATATTCTTCAGAAAGTACATGGTAACACAAAACTTTAGTCACAGAAGTTAACCACTAAGCTATCACAGCATCAAAACCTTTTACTCTAACAATTTTCTAAGTTTATAAGATCAGTATTTGAAATTTGTCCCTGTTTTGGGGCTGTATACCCCCATTATTGGCTTTGTCGAGGTTTTTTTGTGTGAAGTGATTGAGAGCTATGGTGAGAACTGACTTCACTGAATGTGTTTGGGGTTTGTTTCCCCCCCCCCATTGTTGGCTTTGTCCAGGTGTTTTGTGCTAAGAAGTTGAGAGCTATGGTGAGAACTGAATTCACTAAATGATAGCCATTTCAGTTTCAGTCTTCGTGTTTTTCAAGAAGCAGCTGATTTGGCTTAAGGATATGTTGCTCTGACTGTAGTGCACAGGGTCCTGGGTTCAAGTCTTGGCAGTATAATGCATGGTGATAACACAACATTTTATTCTAGCAGCTTTCCAAGATTATACAAGCAATGTTTAAAATGTGTCCCTGGTTTTTGGGCTTTTGCCCCCCCCCCGCCAATAAATTTTGTCTTTTTCCAGATTTCTTCCGCTGCAATGTTGAGAGATACAGTTGAGTGGATTTTACAAGGAGCTGAGAGCTTCAAGGGAAAAGAAGTTTAGTGCTACTTATGCTGTGTCTTCTTGTATTGTTAATAGTACAACAGGTAATATACTTGCTTTTGATGCAGAAGGCTGTGGGTTCTACTCCCTGTAGTGTGTTGTACTTTTAAAGGGGGTGGATGCTGCAGTCCTCTTTGGTGGAGATACCTTGTAACAGTTTGACATCCATTCCCTATTGCAATTTTACTAGCTTATCATTTTTTAAAATAACATCGGCAACTTATTCCTCAAAGGCAACAGGCTCTTTATTTGTAGATGAGATAATGAAATATAAAATTGTTTGCTAGCAGCAATCTCTTTATTAGTTACAGATCTCTTTTATGTGGAATTGTTTAGATGACTTTTACTTTTGCAGAGATTATGCATATTTACTGATACTGGTGGATTGTAAAAGTTTGAGTAGACTTTTATGATGGAAATGTTCTGAACTGGGCAGTTTTGTCATTATTGGTGCATTCATTTTGTTTCATTGTTTACTGAAAAAATGTTTAAAACAATAAATTTAAAACACCCTCCAATAACTGTACTGTATTATACAAGGAATATAATTTAATACAGTCAGGAAGGTGTATCAAAGAACACATGTATATTTCATGTGCAAGGGGCCTATGATTTGAGAACAGCCCATAGTTAATCTTTATCTGCCACTGGCCAGATGTATTTTCTTTGAATGTGGGTTTTAATGCTGTTTCAATGAATGTGAGTTTCAAGGACAGAGAAGTTTTAATGCTAAGTCTGTTTTCACCGTGAGACTGCATTGCTTTATTTAGCAGATGTCTATTAGTGTTTGTGCTGTAAAATGTAAAATAAAACTTTTACATGAAATCAAGATCATCATAGAAGTAAAGCGGTATGCACATTACAGTGTTTATGGTAAATGGGGGAAATAGCCAAGTAATAGGACATCGGAATGGCTGCAGGGGGGAGTCCCCATTCGACCATGATTTTGTGAGGGGGGAAGGGCGGCAAACACAAAGACAGTCTCGCCTGAACTATACCTCTCAACTGTCCAGATTTTCACAGAACGAATAGAGTTCTGCTTCTTATTTTTGGTTTGTTCCTCATAATATTTGTGGTTTTCTGGCAAGTCATTTAGGAATAATGTCACTAAATAATGACAGACATTGAGTTTCAGACTTCATACCCTTCAAAAAATTCATACAAGACCTACTATTCTATTCTATTCTATTATCTTTCTAAGTTTATAAGAGCAATATTTAAAAATTGTCCTTATTTTTGGGCCTTTGTCCCACTTGTATTTATGTCTTTGGCCAGATTTCTTGCTCTGAGGTTGGGAGGTATGACATATGTGTCAGGGCCATCACTGTCAGCCAGAGACATTTCAAATTGTGACATACTTGTTACACCCCACTCCCTCATGTACTGACTCTGGATGTGTCCAAACAAGGAAAGGAGTAGTTATACAGAGTGCAGAGTATCCCCCCATCCAAGCTAGACACAAGTACTTCAGTGGCTTTTCATCTGTCCTTGATTTTGCAGAATGTTCTGGTTTTCTGTCATATTTTTATACTGTTGATTTATGCTTCTTATTATTTAGAAAATGGATGTTGTTGTAGTGCCTTTTGCTCTGTGTTTAAGTAGCAGTGTTTTTATGACCATCAGGTAAGCTTGTCTGAGACTGTAAGATGCAAGTAAGCTTTAATAAGCATACTGTTAAAGAATTACCAACATTGTTGTTGCCATGCAAAGAATATTTACATAACTAGATAACTTATAAACCTTAGGTATTGAAATGCAGATGATAGTATTTGTAATAAAGTACAGGATTACAGTATTTTCAGAAGCTCATTACATTTGTTGGAGACTTGCAGTCATCTTTGCAGGCTTTACCCGTAAACTAAACAGAATGTCAATCTGTCATGTATGGTCTATAACCTGTGCAGTAATCCTTTAAACAATTTATCTTGAGCTTATTTCTTGTTTGCTGTTCATTCTTTACTTTGATCATGTTTTCCCCATGAAACAAGTAGATAGTTGTTGTCAGGCAGTAGATCTTTTTTGGATAAGAAACATTTTTACAAGTGGGGGTATCACCGAGCATGTTACTTTGTACTTTTAAAAAGCTGAATATAAATTATAATTAGAACTGCAGTACAAGGAGAAGTGGTTTGAGTTGAGTGCTGCTTGTTTTTTTATACTTTATTTTGACTGGCATTCCAGTAATGTATTTAAAAAGTATTTTACTTTTTCATGCCCCACAACCTTCTTGCTTCCATCTAGATATTAAGTAAGCTGTCATTTAGCCAATGCATTGAAATATTTTTTTTCTTCAACACTTCATTTTTGTCTTGATTGGACTCCCATAATGATGGTTTGGCACCCAGAACAGCTTATTTAATTAAAGTCCCAGTTTTTGTGGTTTTGAGGATAGCTCCACCCTGTTCTAGTTGACCACACCTCTTCCCATTGGCCGCACCCATTCAACTGTCTTCTGCAGCCCCCATTTGATTTGAAGTCACAAGCCACCACTGGAAAAAGGGGGGCAAAGTTGTTATATCTTCTGGGTTAGTATAGGTGGCACCATTTACAATGAGATCTGCACACAATTGTGTATTCCCTTTGAGGTTGTGGACGAAGCTAAAAAATGCTTTTTGGCCTGGGAGGCCAAATTAATCTCAAATTTGCATTTGGTTTTGGCAGACTTTATTTGTTCTCTAGGTTGTTTGATGAGAATGCTTTTATCCTGCTGGCTGCTGCATCTCCTAATTTTAGCCATGATTATCTTCTTTCTGTTATACAGACTATTGATTTTCTGATTCCACCAATGTGCCTTCTTTTTTTAAGTTAATTCTTTATGGGTCTTTGTTTACCAACTGAACAGCCATTTATCTTATACAGACCAGCACATTTTTCTTTAATCAAAAGGCCATATGATCGTAAATACTTTCATCGAACAGTCATAGGTGGCCAACGTAAAGGAGACAGAATGTAGTGCTTACTTATTTATTATTTTATTATTTATTTATTTTACATTTATTGACTGGGATTGTCTGTCTGAGCTGAAGAGCCCTTTTTCAGTGGGGGCCTGGGGAGAAAAGCTCCAACATTTTAAACAATTTTCATTATAAATTAGCATTAAACAGCAATGTTACAGGATTATTGCAAGGCATTAAGCAGGAATACAATGTTATACAGTGTCAATAATCAGGAATATAGCAAAACTATTTCAAGATGTATAAAAATAAATATGTCATTAAGATGAATATAATTTTTGGGGTAAGTGGTTACAAAAACCCAGTTTTATCATAATGTAGTTGCATGAAGACAGTTACAATAGAATGTTTCTCTGAGGCGATTTGCTTAATAGATTTTTAGAAGACAGTAGCAAGAGTAGTCAAGGAAGTTTGGAGAGAGCTAGTGAGAAGAGTGAGTTAAAGGCAGCACGTGGATTAAGGTGTGAGAAGTAGGGGATGTTTAAGGAGGGAGAGTGCAGTGGCAGAACCAGTGACTTTTAAAGTGTTCTTTGATGGTCATCTTAAATTGTTTAGGATGTGTAAGGGTCCTGATTTCTAGTGGGAGCCTATTCCAAGCAATAGTAGGGTGATAACTGTACATGTTGTGTCCAAATTTAGACTTGGGTTTGTAGATTTATAGTAGGTCTTGGTTAGAGCTTCGGAGAGGTCTGGAGGGAAAATAATGGGAGATGAGAGGGGATAGTGCTGGGCAGTAGGAAGGCTGGTATAGGATAGCATGGATGATATGGAGCTGAGAGAGAAGAAGCTGGTGGGTATTTCAAGCCAGTTTAGGTGTTTTAGAAAGAGTGATGGGATTTGTAGGTTTGTTGGACAGCAAATCTAGCAACCTTGTTGTAGGTAGATTCGAATTTGGTCAGGAGTGCTGAGTTAAGATTTGTGAGAATTTGAGAATTATACATTAGACTGGGTAGAAGGTAGGTAAGAGAGAGAGTAATCTTAGCTTCAGAGGTAAGGAATTTCTTGTTACTATAAAGGAACCCTAGTTTTGAATGAGTCTTGTTGATACAGTTGTTAACATGCAAGTCAAATTTAAGCTGATCGTCAATGGTTACGCCTAATAGCTTGGATTCTACCTGAATGGGAGTGTTATTAAGGGACTGTATGGAGAAGGAGGGTTTAATATTGTTGCACCTTTTAGGTAGGAAGAGTAACAGCTTTGTTTCTTAGGGTTAAGAATGAGCTGGCTGTTGAATTGCCATGTTTCAACTAAGTTAAAAGATGCCTGAGTAGCTGAGAAGAGCTTAGAGGGAGAGTTGGCTGTGGTGATGACTGTAGAATCAGCTGCATATTGCACTAAAGATGACTGAGGATAGGAGGTATAGATCTGATTAGTAGAGATATTAAAAAGTAAAGGCCCTAAGATAGACCCTTGAGGTACACCCATTTGTACAGGTTTGGGAGGGGAGAATGCAGAGTGCCATCTCACTGATTGAGATCTATCAGTGAGGTAGCTGGAGAACCATTCAACAGTATCAGAGCAGAAGTTGAGGTTATGCAGTTTGTGCAGCAGGAGAGTGTGAAAGTGTCAAAAGCTTTTGAGAGGTACAAGAATAGGCAAGAAATAAGTTTATGGTCATCCATGGCTATAGAGACAGTGTTGAGGAAGGATAATAGAGCTGTAGTGGTGCTATGTTTGGGTCTGAATCAGATTTCCCTGTATTAGATACTGCATAACTTGTTTATGAATACATTTTTCTAGTACTTTAGAGAGAGGGGAGAGGATAGCGATAAGTCTAAAGTTGGAGATATCAGAGGAGTTACCTCCTTTGTGCACAGGTAGAGCAAGAAAGTCAGCTGCTAGTAGAAGAAAAGTGGAAGGAATATTGTCAGCTGATACTGAGCATGGTTTTAATTTAGAGAATAGAGTTTTGATGTAGCTAGTAGGTACAGGTTTGAGGGAGAAGGTATTTGAGGGGATAGTATTAGGATTAGGTTCAGAAAAGTTGGAGATGTTAGTAGTAGAGGAGTTTGGGTTAGGGTTCAGAGGCTTAGACATTGAATCGATAAAACAGGTATTGAAGATAATGGCAGTTTCTTCATATGTCTTGTCTGGGCATGGATTGGAAGAGCTAAGATTACCAGGATGTAATGTTTGGTTAATAGAGTTTCAGAATTTTTTATGATTAGATTTTAGGGCTGTGGGAGGTTTGTTATAGAAGTCATTCCTATCTTTGTTTATGTGTTTTTTTGTCAGATTTCTGAGTTCTTTATATTTTTGCAAGTCTGCAGGGGGAGCTTAGTTTGTGACTATTTTTTCCATAATTTGTCTCTAGTTATTATAAGGGTACAAGTGGCTTTTGAAAGCCAGGGAGATATGGTGAACTTAATTTGGACTTTGTGAGGGGAAGCAAGTGAGTTTAAGATGCTAAGGAAGGTGGAGTTGAAAGCTAAGACTGCTTCTTCTAGTGGGAGTCGGGTAAGGATATTCCAGTTTACTTTAGAAAAGAGGGCATTAACGGTTTCTGGATGGAAGTTAGAGAGTTTGTGACAAGTGATAAATCTAGGAGTTTTGAGATGTGGGAAGTGAACCTAAGCACTTTTATAGGGGAGTGATCACTCAGGGTGTTTGGTAGGGTTTCAGGATTATGATATTTGGAAGGATTAGATACAAGTACCCCATCAGTAAGAGTACTAGATGTGTGAGAGTTGTTTGTATGAGTAGGTTGGGATATTAGCTGTGTAAAGCCATATAAATTAATATGAGTGTTAGAGTTTGGATTACTGAGAGTTAACCAGTTAATGTTGACATCCCCAAGTAGGATAGTTTCATTGGGGATGTGTTGAGAAAAGTATGAAAGAATATTTTCAAGCAGAGGAATATTGTCTCCTGGAGGAATATAGATGGCTGCTACTGTGATAGTGGTGTGGTCATTGATTTTAAGGTTAGCTGTAAGTAGTTCAGCAGGAGAAAAGGATGGAATAGGTTTCATAATACTTATAATGGTGAAGTGGTTGGAGTAGAGGATGGCTATGCTACCCCCTTTTTGTTTTGGCGATATATGCGGAGTATATTATAACCAGAGGGGAGAATGTCTTTATCAGAGGTTTGGGGTTTTAGCCAAGTCTCTGTTAGGGTGATGACATCAGGGTTGTGGAAGGCTATCCAGACATGGATTTCACTAACTTTGTTTAGAATACTACGGGCATTCATAGAGTAAAAGGAAATATGTTTGTTTGAAGAGGATGAGTTTATTAAGTATGGAGAGGTAGAGTTTTACATGGTGGGGTGATGGATGGGCCCAGGATTTGGCTGTATGTCTCCTGATAGAAGCAGGGCTACATGAAGTTGGTAAAGTTTGAATTTAAACGGGTTGTAAGTAAAGTATTTAGTCTTGGTTTTAGATGCTAGAGAGTGAGGGGAGGAAGTTTGATTTTAGGCAGAGGAATGTTCATGGAAAATATAGAGGAGGAGATTGTAATAGAGTACTGCAGAGATAAGAAGCAGTTAGTATGGGGATTAGTGGGACCTCTAGGGACAGGTGGTAATGGAGTAGTACAAGATGTAAGAATGAGAAGAAGAAGTAATGGAGGCAAGAGGAAAATAGAGAGGGTTGCAATAGCCATGGCCTAAGGTGGGGAAGTAGGATTGGGATGGAGTGAGGAGTGAGTAAGGGGCTAGGAAAAGTAAGTTGTTGGACCTGTTAGAGAGTTGAAGTAAAATTTAAATGAAACAACCTGTAGGGGGAGTAATATAATATAATAACAATAATAATAATAATTAATAATAATAAAATAATAAAAAGTTTTAAAAACAAAGTGTCTTCCCCCAAGACTGCATCTACCTTTACTGATACAGTTCCAAATTCTGGAATTATGCCTGTGCTCTATTGTATAGCCAGTTTACACTAAAAGTATGTTCTAAGCTCTTACTTTGTCTACTGTACAGGATACCTGCATACCACTGACACCTCCCCCATTCACCTGTTTAGAAACCTTGCCTCTGTCTGTCTTTGTCATCTTTAAGTTAGTCACTACCCGAGTGTCAACTCTCTCTTAGTTAGCTATACTTATGTTTTTCTGTTTGTGGTTTCCTTTTAAGTGTTTTTATCTTACTGCAAATACCTGTGTATGTTGTTGTTGTCTTTCGGCTTTTCCCGGTTAGGGGTCACCACAGCGGAACTCCAGTCCGCTAATGATTGGCAGTAGATTTTGATGAATGCCGAGGTGCCAGCTCGACGTTCAACCTTCAGCGAAGGCACGCCCATTTACGCATGTCTTTTGAATGCCTACCCAACCGCGGGGAGGACATGCAGACTCCATACAGAAGGCACTCCCTGCACTCCAGCCGAGAATAGAATGGGAGAACCTCTTGCTGTGAGGCAACAATGCTACTGCTGCACCACCACGGATACCTGTGTATACCTTGCTATAACATCTCTTCCTTCTCAGTCTACATCTCCCCACCTCTTCTACTTACCTACTGATTCTCACTGTGTGCTCCTCACTGTTTCCCTCCTGGCCTGCTGATTGTTTCTTGTGGTGACTGCGGTTTCCTGGCCCATCCCACTCCATTTACCCTCCTCCCACCACCCATATAATTTCCTTTGTACCTAACCAGCTAATCCATTCCACCCCTTCCCATCTGCTAAAACATTCTAAACATCTTACCTCCTTTACTTATCACTTCATAGTTTAGTCTGCTGCAAATCCTCCTTCTTCCTACATATATATTATATATTATATTATATAATAAATTATATTATTATTATATTATATTGCATTTTATATATATATATATATATATATATATATATATATATATATATAAAATATATATATTTATATTATATTTATTATGCTATTATTTTATATTATTATTTATTTTCTATTTATTATTTACTTATTGGTAAAGTATGTATAAGGAATCCTGCCCTTCTTGGATTTAGTATATATAATTAGGGGGTGTGGGGAGGCATAGCTCCCCACAAGAGGAAGATTCATTACCCAGCTGTCATCAAAATATTTTACCCTGGAGGAACAAAAACATTTTTGATGAAGTACATGTTAAGGAAGAAATACAGACATTTGTCCAGCAAAAAGTGAGCTGTGAAACAGAAGGAGATTATGCTTCTTGTTCTTCTGATAATAAAGACCACAGAGAGACATTTCCAGTGAAACCTTTTCCAGAGTTTGTATGGAAAATGCTTGAGAGAGAAAAAAACACAGGAGTTGACTAGAAGAATCAGTAGTGCACTGGAGATGAAATAGAGACAGGTTTTGGGAGATGGAGATGAACAGGAATAGAACAAAAAAATCTGGAATTATTGGACTTTCTCTGACTTTGTTAAACTTATAGGGGACTCTGCCCTACTTCATGTCATTAATTTTTGGAGACTAAAATTAGTAACTTGGAAATTGAGAAATGCAGGATTACAAAGCAATAATTATATTTGTAAAACAGGACAAAACAAGAAAATCTGGAAATATTGGACTTGTTTGAACTTTGTAGGGGACTCTAAAGCATATGCCCTTCTTCATGTCATTAATGTTCGGAAAATACTCAGGAAAGGGGAAGAGGAGGGAGAGAGTTAACTGTAAAACAACATTTCTACTTAAATGGTGCATGATTTTCTCTGTATGTTATAAATTATTTTTTCAGTTATTTTTAAGTGTAATGGGTATACTAATGTAAATAGGTGCTTCTGTTTATTCTTTTTGCTTCTTTCTCCCTTCTTCTCCCTTTCTTCATGTTCATTTTAAAGAAATGTAGGCACTGCAATGCGAAAAAAAAGGAAAAAAGAAAGGGATCTGATTAAAAGAGCATGACAAAAAGAAAAATAGCAAGTAAATGAAAAAGAATATTGAATATTATAAGGTTGTTGTTCTAGTAAACTGTTCTGTATCTGGTTCTTATGTCACTACCAACAGTCTGATAAAGAGAAATGGCTTGGAGAAAATGTTTTCTGAAAAGAGTCTGTATGTGTGGCTGTCAGTTTGGACCTTTTGTTCTTGTTAAGGGAGTGCAACTTCAGTATTTGAAGATGTACATAGTTATGTGTGTTATTATTCAATTAGTAGGTTTAAGGAGGTATGAGGGGTGGTGTTATTTGAGGGTTTTCAATAAAATGAGTTTTACAAGATGTGACATAGACTCAAATGTAGATGACAGGAAACAGTTGTATAATAGATTAACCTGCCAAACAGTGCATGCATGTAACACAAGAGCAAGCTGCTACACATAAAAGGTGGGAATAATAATCCATCAAGAATATGATTCTTTCTGTAATGTATTTAAATGTTAATGGTCTCACAGATAAATACAAAATAGAAAGAGCAGTGAACTATATTAAAAATGTAGAGTGCAAATAGTTGTGCTACAGGAGACACACTTGGAAAGAACTGAACATGTGAATTTGATAAAGAAAGCTTTTTCAGGATGGTTATTCAGCAGAATATTGGGGCAAAGGAGGAGAAGCGTACTTATATTAATTGCAAGATGAGCTCCAGTAGTAATAGAAAATGGAAAAAAAAAAGACAATAATGGTATATTTGTAGTACTAAGGGGGTACTGGCAAGGGAGGAGGATTAGACTGGCATGTATTTATATTATACTGTAAACTGCATTAATGGAGCTAAAGAAATTACTGGGAGAAATGATCAGCTTTCAGCAAGGAATATTGCTCATAGTTGGGACTGGAATTTAATTTGCAACAGTGAAGATGTGTCTGGGGGGCCCAGAAAGGGAAATCTAATAAAAGAGAGTAGATTCTTAAAGAAATTTATGAAAACATTTGACATGGGAGTTGTCAATTCAGTTATAGGAATTCAGAGTGACTATACATATTATTCCCCAATATACAAAAACTGGAGTAGGCTAGACAGCATTTACATTTCACAGGAACATGTGCATAGAATTTAGAACCTATAAGAGAGGATAGAAACTGCTTCTGAAAATAGATCTAGGGAGTGGGATAAAATTAAAGTGAAATTTAAAAATAAGGTGAAAATAAAAGAAAGGAAGATATGGTTAAGAAGTAACAAGAATTATTTAGAGGAACTGACAAATATTAATGTATTGCAAAATAGGGGGAATCTCACAGAACAAGAAGAGGAGCAACTACAGAATGCTAAACAGAATGTAAGGGATTACCTAGAAAAATGGATGAGTTTAGAAAGGTAGCTGTTAAGCTTAAGTGTTTGATAATAAGTCTAGAGCACAAAAACGTTTAGCACAACAACTCAGGCAACAGAATGTACAAAGGGCTGGCATCAAGCTTAGGGAGCCTATAGAAGGAAGATGACAAGCGATCCTTAGATATATTAGAAATATTTTGAAAATTCTATGAAGGCCTGTATAAAGCAGAGGAATTTGGAAATCAAGAAAAGGTACAAATGTAAATGTTTTGGAAGAATTAAATCTGCCAGGGCTAGAGGGAGAGGAGGCTCAATTACTAACAGTTAGGATAGGAGGAAATGAGATAAAATGGTGTATAACCAGTCTACAGGAAAATCATCAGGAATAGATGGTATTCATGTGTAAGTTTGGAAGCTAGCACGGAAAACACTTTTAAAGATCTGGAAGGTTTGTTTAATAGTATTTTATAAGGAGAAGTACCAACATCCTTGTTTAATAGTATTTTATAAGAAGTACCAACATCCTGGAAGAAAGCAGTAGTAGCTGTAATACCTAAAGAGTGTAAAGATCCATCAGATCCAGCTTCATACAGAACCATTTCAATACTAAACCATGATTATAAAGTGTTTGTGTCTATAATGCAAGCATTTGTAATCCCTGATAGAATTATAAGCTTGATTAGGAGGATATATGAAGGATCAGAGGTGTAAATTAAAGAGAATAGGGTCCTCACTGATAGTCTCTGCTTAAGCAGAGGAACCAGGCAGGACTGTCCTCTCTCCCCTTTTTTATTTGGATTATATTTAGAACCTTTGGCAAAGAAATTAAGGGACTCAGAAATTCAAGGATATAATTGGTATGGTAGTCAAGAAGAGCTGGCTGTGTTCGCAGATGTCATTGTTTTATACCTGACAAAACCAGAAAGGGACATTACAGTGCTGTGGAACATATTGAGACAGTTTCAAACCTTTTTGGGATACAAAATTAGTGAAGCTAAAACAAAAGCAATAGTGATAAATTATGTACCCACATATGAATTGGTTCAGTAATAGCCACGTTTATGTGGACATGATGAAGTATTAAGGCATATGTATTAAAATGATACTGGTGTGGCAGCTAAGGATATGTGGGAAGAGAGTAAATAGAAGATAATACTAAAACGGAGAAAATGGAAGCTCTGTTATATGGATATTAATAGTAAGATACAAGCAGTTAAAATGTTTTAGTTCCTTTAGTCTTGTATACTGGTCAGGCATATTTTTATCAACCAGAGTAGAAATTTGGATAGCAATTAATAAAGAGCTGAAGGATTTTATCTGGGAGGAGAAGATGGCAAGAGTGTAGTGGGATAAGCTTATTCTTCCAATAGAACAGGGTGGATTGGGTTTACCTGGGTTGAAGGGGTGTTTCAGAGCAACACAATTAAGGCTCCTATACATAGCACAAGCAGAAACTATAATTCAAAGTGGAAAGGGATGATATGACAATGTAACGGGGGAAGGTCAAGTAACAGGTAGAGACTGAGATTTTGGATGCAAACTTTATAGGAGGACAACAATAATCATACAGAATATTATATTTATAAAGAAACGGAAGATTTTCTAAGAGCAAAGCCAACACAGGAATGAAGAAAGAAGATTCTGTCAATAGGGATGACTACAATTGGGGTACAGACAATAGGAAAGAGGAGGCTGGTATTTATTAGAGTAAACTGGCGAAGGAACAAAGATATTGGGAGCAAATAACTAGAGAGGGAAAGGTAATAGAATGGGAAGATGCCAAGAATTTATTTGAACTCCAGGTTACAGATTGACTTCCATATCAAAGATTGATATAAAAATAAAGGCAAAGAGAAAGAATTAGGGGTGTCGTAAATGAAAGACCAGCAATGGTAGAGTTTTTGGTAGAATCTAGAACAGAAGTTGCTGTTAAGAAAGGAATAATTAGTAGAGTTTATAAAATATTGCATGATGACTATAAGAATCAATCAGAGGAGGTTAGGAAGGATTGGGAAGAGAGATTAGATAAGCAATTCACAAAGAAACAATTGGGGATATATGTACGTCTCCCAAATATGCAACAAAGTATAGAATATTTGGGATCTTTGAATGGAAGTGTTTACATAAGTATTTTATACACCAATCAGACTTCAAAGGATTTTACCTCTGGTAGACAATGTTGGAGGTGTAATGGAGAAGAAAGAGGCAACCGGGAGCATGTTTTCTGGGAGTTCATAGGTTCATAGGTGTGTACTAGGCTAATGGCCCTGGAGCCCAGCTCTAAGCCTAGCCCAAGAAGATTCCCTAGCATCATGCCACCCAAAGTTAGTTCCTAGTGCCCCTGTCAAGCAAAGCCACTGAAGTGATCACCAGGGTGAACTTCTCAAGATTTCTCTTAAAGAGGGCCAGTGAAGTGGGAGTGTAATGAGTTGTCATAAGATTCCTTGCAGACTGGTCTGTTGGAGATGCTGGGTGGGCAAATTAGAGTAACTAGGGAAATTGTTTTTTTTTTTCAGCTGTGATGCAGAATTGGAATTACCTAGACATAGTAAGGCTTTGCTGAATCTAATTATGATGGCTGCCAAAAATGCAGTTACTAGAAAATGGAAATCAAAGTCTAAACCAACTTTACTAGAAGTAGTGAAGCTAGTAACAGAGATAAAACAACTGGAACTGGGATCTTTAGAAAAGGGTAGGAGCAAATGTCATAGGAAATGGAACTGGGATCTTTAGAAAAGGGTAGGAGCAAATGTCATAGGAAAAATGGGAAATGTAGGATCAATACATGCAGAGGAGGAAGGAGGTTTAAACGAAGGTAGAATTTGAATGAGTTATATAATGGTGGATTAACAATGACTGGATATGTTAAAAGTAATGTATAATGTTTGCAGCTACAGTTGTGTTGGAACGGTTTAAAATGCATAATGTTTGCAAATGAGATTGTGTCGCTATGGTTTATTTTCATTTATATAAATGTAACGTGATCTTTGTCGTGAATGATAATTTAAAAACGATGCTTCTTGTTTAATAAAAAAAAAAATGACATAGGAAATCTTCAGATACTGTACCCAACCCAGTCTGATTTTTGTCAAAGGCAAGTCAAGTCCACTAAACCTGGTGGACTTCTATATGAAGGTCACAAAGCAATGGATGAGGGTATAACAATGCCTTTCTGCCAATACTGCATTTCCAGACCTAGCTAAGGCACTTGATACAGTACCCCACCATGTCATTGTAAACAACCTCATGGAATTAGGCATAAACCCCTGTGTAACCTGCTGAATAACCAACTGTCTCGTAGGTAAGACACAGGAGGTTTGGATTGAAGAGACCACCACCCCAAAGAGGCCAGTCACCAGTGGAGTCTCACAAGGATCTGTGCTAGGTCCGCTCCTTTTTGACATCTGTTTCTCAGATGCCAAGGCCAATGTTAAGGGCTGTAGCTTACCAAGTTTGCAGATCATTGCAAGCTGAGAGCAGTGATAGAAACCCCCCAAGATACAAACATTTTACAGGAAGGTCTAACACGGACAAATGACTGGTGCCAAAGCAACTATTTAAAATTCAAAGCCAAGAAATGCATAATAGTACATTTTGAGAAGTAAGCCACCCCAGGGAACTACCTTATCAGTAAAATACCCCTAAGAGTAGACACAGTAGTCAGGGATTTAGAGTCATGGAGATAGTAACTTGTTTTTCAACTCACATGAGTCTAAGGCAGTAGGAAAATCATTCTGTGACATTCAACTTATAAGTAAGAGCATGACAACGAGGTCCATTGACGTCATCATGCCACTGTACTCAGCTCTCATCAGACCCATCATTGATGTAACACTCCCTTGGATATGTACCTGATGAGGTACATGCAACAACTGGAATATCAGCAGAAGTTCCTCACAAAAATTGTGCAGGGTGTAAATGCAATGCCCTATGCAGATTGACTCAAAGCCCTATCTGTCTACTTTGTTTTTTACAGACTGCTGAGAGGCGATTTATGCCTAGCATACAATACATCCTTGGATCCTACTGTGATGGGAATTTTTTATATCCATAAAATGAATATCATCAGAACAACTAGATCCAAGGAATTAAACACTGAGATTTAAATTGGACATATGGGAGGGACAGATAAGTATCTCAGATAATGCCCATTCTCTGGAATACGCTTCCCATCGATGAGAAGTACTGCCCTTCCCTAACCCTTTTCATGAGTAACTTGGACCACTGGATGGAACTGAAATTCACCCCTTGGTCTGACACTTGTGTGTCTGGTGGACAGCAGTTAAATCATACGCTAACATAACACCCCTTAAAACAGCCTCTAAAGCAAAATAGCATGTGGGATGCATTTGGGTTGCATGGCTAGGTGTATAAAAGCCTCAGTGTTTGGCAGCCTAGTATATACCTATGAGCATATTAAGTAGTTCCATTAAGATTGATAGAGCCACAGCCAGAGCTGCTAATATTGATTTGCTTCTAGTATCTAAGCCAGAACATATTAGATCAGCCAGAATCCAGTATGATTTTATAAGTGTCTATCACCTAACCTTTATTAATTAGACCTGATCCATTCCTAGCCCCCCCCCCCAAAAAAAAAACAGCAAATCTATCAGTATTTGCTATTGCGAAAGTGTCAGCAAAATTGTTCTACCTGACATTGTACAATTAATCAGCTGGCTACATGTAAGCTGCTTTCCACTAAGGGTTAAATACTCATTCTAGCCTTTGCTGACCTTGTAAGATATACTCCGGTGATGTAGAGATAGGTGCATCATAGGCAAATAATGCTGGAACAAAATATTAGTTAAACCTCCAAACATGTAGATACTTGTAAGAGAGACATATAAACAGGCCATAAAAAAGCAACAGAGAACATTTTGAAAAAGCCAACCCTGTTAACTGTTTTCCTAAAACATTTTAGCATTTGATAAACAACTTCAACCAAGCATTATACCAGCCATAATTAATCCAAAAAAGACGTTACTGAACTTCTAAAACTTCTTTGAGACTGAAATATCTAACATTCTTATACCCCTCCTCAGGCTTTAATAATGTTTACCAATCCTCATCCATCCATCCATGCTAACTCCTTTGCCCCAAACCTGACCAGAAGTATTCTGAACCTCGATACAATTTTGTGTTTTCTTTCTGGCTTCAACTTGTGGGTTATCAGGTTCAAGGCCATCCATTCCAAATGACTTCAACCATGGAGCCCCACCTCTTCTACCCATAATACCTAGCTCCCTCCTGTCTAGCTCAGATCTCTCGTTTGCCATCTCCTGGGACTACAGCTTGATTGTGAGCTCAGTTATTGGGACAGCTGTATCTTTTGAATTCTGTGTGTTTGTTTTGCATTTTACTAAATACATTTTTCTGTTCTACCTTTTGTCGCTGTTTTGGGTGTTTTAGTTAAGCTTAGGTCAGTGTTTGGGGATTTTTTTGAGTGGTAGTGTTTCTAGTCTGTGGCAGTTCTGCCCCTTCTGTCTCTTCATCTGTTAAACAAAAAAAAAAAAGTAGACTGTAGGTGTAGTAGGTTAGGTAGTTAGGTGTTGGATATTAGTTGCTTGGTGTGTGTTTTTCTTTTTTCTTTTTTTTTTTGTAGCTATCTTTAGGCATTTGGTGTGTGTATTCATTCTTGATGGATAAGGAAAAGGGGTTTTAAAAATATGTGGTGTGTGATCCCAAATTGTTATTGCGGGATGCACACGATTGGTGCTTTTATTTCCTCACTGCCTCACACTTGGATGCCAAGTGCTCAATCAGTGCTGGTTTCAGTACCCAAGCTGCTAATGAGCACTGGGCTCAGTTAATGTTGAAGGGCTTGTTGCACTCTGGAGATTCTGCTTTTTCCACTTCTTCCTTTTTTTCTTCAAAGAAGCTTGACAGGGAGTATGGTTGGAATAAGGAGAATTCCATGGACCCTAAGGGAGACTGCCAATGAGAAACAAGTGGCTCCTCCTCATTCTGATTAGACAGATCTGAAGATCCTTCAACTTTTGGTTCCTGGGTCATTTCCTTCTTCTCAGAGCTGATATGTCACTTTGCCATCTTTGGGGTAGTCTCTCTCGCCAGCACTGAGTATGCCCAGTCTCTTTTTGGTTAAGAGAGGTAGCTCAGCTAGGGTCTATTCCCCTTTTTCTCCTGTTCCTTCAAGGGAGTTGTTGCCCAAATTCTCTCCTTTTCCACCTTGGATCCAGGCCTCTCAGGCTCAGCTCTGATCAGCTGATCCAACAACTGGCCGATGGACTCCCAAGACCTCATCACTCATCTGCTCAGACTGTCTGCTTGGTCAGGAGCCTTAGACCATTGGATTTGGAACAACTGATGTGATCTTTCTGCAGGCCTAGATTCATGTTGGACTTATCCCCATTGCCTTAGCTCCAGTACTGGAGGGTTTGGCTCTACCGGTTCTTTTTCCTCCCTCATACCTTTGACTGTGGGACTTTTTGATTCTGTTGCCTTACTTCCACCCAGGTCAGTGCTGATGGCTTGGTTACTGCAAGGATGGATGTCTACCTTGGCATTCTCCACTCCGACAGTGTCGGAGCAGAGTGCATCTCAGAGCTGAGAGTTCGAGGCCAGGGTTCCGTGGTTGGGTTCTTCTCTTCCTGTCAGTGCCTTGGAGCTCAAACAGTTCAGCTCTTGTCTTGGCATTGGAGCAGTTTGTGTTGGTTCTGGAACCTGTTGGCAACATGGGTTCCTTGGACCCCAGGGGTGTTGGCTCTGGGTGGCCCGCATAGACCTCTGCCTTCAACACTGTTGAAAGGATTTTCTGCAGGCCAGAGATGGAGTGTCACTAACAGGCAGTAGTCCTCCCCTGTCTTTGTTCGGACTTGTGTATGTGCTTCTGGTAGTCCAGGGCAGCCCATACCTCTAGGCCTTCAAGTCACCCTGCATCTAGGGCCCCCCTGTCTCTTTCACTTCTCCCCAGATTCCCCAGTCTGGTAGAGTCATGGTAAGAGTCAGTGCAAGAAGAAGCTCTTGTATTCTATGGAGGAGTCTCTCATGGAGGATACTGACTTTGAGGCTGAAGAGTGCTTTCCAAAGTCCCCCATGAGACTGCATCTTTTGACAATCTTATGAGAATCCTTCATCAGAGCAGAATGATTCAGCATTTTTTGGAGGCCTTTGGTGTGGATCTATCCACGTCCTGGGTGGTTCTTCTTCCTCACATGCTTATCAACCTGGTGTCCTAGAGGACACAGAGGGAACAGGATGTGGTGGAACCTATCCCTAGGAAACCTGATAAGATTTTGGCCATCCTAATGACTGGCAACATTGCTGTAAGGGACCCGCTGTTGATACCATTATGGTGGCCAGTGCCACTAAAAAGGACATTTTGGAGGAAAGTTCTTCGGTCCCTCCCCCAAAAAGGGAGTCTAAGGCATTGGGCAGTTTTAGGATTGTGAGCCTACGCATCAGCTATGTTTGCTGTTAGAGCGTTAAATTATTTGGTTAATTTGACAAGACTTCAGTGTGATATTGTACCTGAAGTGTCACAAGTAGTTAAGACACAGTGGTTGCCAGAGAATCCGAAGAGACTGGAGATGCAGTTGTTGACCATGCAGTCTATTTCCAGTGTGCCTATGCACCTACTGTTCATTGCAGCCGATGGCAGAGCTGTCAGCACTTGCATTGCCAAGCGTCTTCACACTTGGATAAAATTATGTCATTTTGTGGACTGCTTTAAGGCATCCTTTGTCTATGCTCTTTCACATTAACCAGGAGTGAGCGGGACAAAAAGACTCTGTCTGCTGTTTGAGTGCTTTTTGTCACCCCTCAGTGGTCCTTCTCTAAGAACCAGAAAGGGGGGGGGGGCAGTGCCTTTTTTTTTTGAAAATCTCAGCAGTCTTTTCAGGACACCCCTGGTGTAGATGCCCATCATGGCAGGGAGACAACCTGGACAGATGGCACCCATATTGCAGAGGTGGCCCACAGAACTAGGGCTTTTGTGGAGCTTTCTTTGGGAGGGCTTTTCAGCATGCCTGAAATGTTGTCCAACTGCCCTACTTTGGAGGCAGTCAGGAGTCCCTTGGCATTTGATAATAGTACCAGACTCAATTGCTAAACTCTTAGGCATAACAACTGACCATAACCTCAACTTTGACTCACACATAAACTCAACCATCAAATCAGAGAATAGAAAACTGGGATTCCTCTAGAGGCTAAAACCATTCCTTACGCCTATAGCCAGGACCACTATTGCCCAAACTCACCTAATTTCCACCCTTCTCTATGCCTCCCCAATTTTTACAAATCTATCTAAAAATAATCAAAATAAGCTGGCCACTTCTTACAATAACAGTGCCAGATTTGCCACTGGATCCTCATTCCGTACTCACCATTGTCAAAATCTAAGGAAACTAGGATGGTTAGAACTGCAAAACTAGCTTCTTTTTCAACAACCAACCATCACCCACAAAATCTTGCATCATCCTACAAATACTCCCATTCTCTCTAACTTGATCAACCCATATAAAAATGTAAGTACCCTACGCTCAGCTAATAAATTACTAGCTGCAACCCTACAATCCAATAACAAATCAGGTGATTCTCTGTTTACTAACACCATTGGAATCCTTTGGAATAAACTTCCAAATAATCGTATATCCCTTTCATGTACTCTACTGTTCAAAAAGCATCTAAAAACCTTCCTTAATTCACATTGGCGGTGTCCATGCACTAATCCTGGCTGAAACTCTTTTTGTCACAACTAACTTTCTTGTTTACTAAGTTTTCTGCTTTAAACTCTGTTGTCAAAAGTGTCTATTTTTGTCTTGTACCTATTATTCTATATACCTAGCTATATGTCCTTCCCTCATTGCTGTTCCTTTTTGTTTTGTAATGTAAATAAGCCTAACTCGTAGGGTTTTTTTGTTACTATGTATAACCAGTTGTTGATTAGTATCCCCTTATGTCTATATTTACTCATGTATATTAGTTGCATCCAGCTGTTGTGGAGCTTTTCTCCTCGGGCCTCTACAAAAAATGGACATATATCCAGCTAGACTAGCCCGGTCAACAAATGTAAAATAAAATAAAATAAATAAATAAATTCGACCTAAAAGCTTGGAAGGACATTACCTCAGGTGCATTGATGTGGAGATTCATAACCAGAGGCTATACAATTCCATTTTTATTTCCTCTGAGAGAAAATTCCAAGTCCTTCCCAGACATTCTACTCCATCAGTGAAGAGATGCAGCACCCATGATTCAGAAGCTGCTGACAAATTGAGTCATCCAAGAGGTCCAAACAGACCAACAAGGATCTTGGGTAAGAATAACAAGGACCTGTGACTACTTTTGGATATGAGCAAACTGAACCATTATGTGAAGTATGCCAATTTTGAATGGTCACAGTGCAGTCCATTCTACTTTTATTGAGGTAGCACAACTGGATGTGCTTGGTAGACCTCAAGAACCCTTGCCATCATATAAATATTGCAAGGCTGTCCAGGACGTTTCTGTGCTTTCGGCTGGGAGCCAATCATTATTAGTTTTGAGCACTGCCCTTTGTTTTCATTACTGCCCCCCCCCCCCCGGCTCAGGTTGCAGGGGTTCCAGGTTTTCCTTACCTGGACAATTGGCTCCTCACTGCCTCCATGAGGGCATTGTTTGCTCAAGGCATAAGGCTTGTTGCTCCAGCTGTGCCAGTCCTTGGGGATCACTGTAAACCATGAAAAATCCAGTCCACAGCATGCTTTAGTGTTGGAGTTCATTGGATGTCATTTGGATACTATGTCCCAGACAGCAAAACTTCCTGTACACAGGGTGAGCTCCCTTCACACAGAGGTGACTCATCTCCTTTGCATTCACAAGCTCCTGGCATCTGCCATACTAAGGCTGTTGAGTCACATGGTAGCATCTATTTATCTGGTGCCCCTCATGAGGTACAATATGAGGATGTTAGCAGCTTAATTATCACACATCCATTGAGCTTTCCCATCTTCATGACATAGTCTGTTGGGCCCAAATCAGGTGGTGGTTGAAATCTCCCCTGGTCTCTGCCAGGAGACTGTTTGTTCTTCCTCAACCTCAGGCCACGATCACTTTGGACGCCTCCCTTCTGGGTTGACATTTCAAAAGAAGGATGGTTCAGGGACACATCTCAGTGTCTTGCAGATCAGGGCAGTCCTTCTAGCATTGCAGGTCTTTCATGCAATTTTCCCAAAGAGTGTGATCTCTGTTCAGATGGACAGTATGCATGTAGTTTAAAATCTGATCAAACAGGGGGGAGCTTGGTCTTTTCCTTTGTGTCGTGAAACCATTGGAGTAAGGCAATGGGAAATTTTCTTTCAGTGGTTTCTGACAGCATCACATATTCCAGGGAATTTCAACATCTTAGTGGGCAGTTTAAACAGGAACATTCTCCTTCCTTGTGAGTGGTGTCTGAATCCAGAGGTAACAGCACAGATCTTCCAGCACTGGGGCTCCCTCTTCTGCAGTCTGTTTGCCACCCCATCCAACTTGAAATGCAGCATTTTGTATGCCTTCGTTTCCTGTGAGGAACAGTCACAAGGGATGCTTTTTTGTATATTTGGCTCCCAGTCTCCTGTATGCATACCCATCTGCTCCCTTCATAATAAAATTTCTTCAGAATGCTGCTCATTGCAAAAAGTACAGTTGTGTAAAATATTACCATATCAATAAATGTCCTCCTCTTCACTGTTGCAATATTCTTTATTTTAGGCATCGTCTGCCCAGGGCAGCTCGACTTTCGGTCAGTATACCAGAGCCTTATGATTTTTTATGCACCATACTTCACTCATATGCTCCCCACACAGGATATAGGGCATAAAAGTGACTTACGGATGAAGTTACCAGGAACTTCTCTGCTGCCAGTCCAGACACCATTATTGCTTATTGGTCTGAACGCCTTGTTGCTGTGCTGAATACCTAACCATCATACAAGTGCCCCCTTGGAATTGCTTTTTTTCTTTTCTTTGTTATTGTATTTTAGTTTGCTTACCTAGACTTCATGTCATCTAAAAAGGGAAAATGTCAGTGTGGGAGGCAGATTCCCCATAAGGATTACCACAATCAGTGTCTCTTTTTTTGGGGAGGGGTGCTTATATGACCATACCTCTTGTAGTATCTGTAAGGCGTTTGTGCCTAATACACACAGAAGCCTTTTGTCTTCCTTGGCCATTTATCTTGAAAACCAATGGCCTAAAGAGTTAGCCTAGGGCAACATGGTGGAAGCCATTAACCCCAAGTTAATCCTGCTAGGTACGAAGAAGGCCAAGAAGTCATGTCCAGATTCTTTAGCTGTCCAGCTTTCACCGAAGGTCCTCCTAGAAGCAGTTAACAGCTCTGTAGGCTGGTTGGCGTCTACATCGGATTTTCTGCTACGACACTGTTGGAGACTAGCATGGATCCGTCTTTTCACACATTTTATTTATTTATTATTTGTTTAGCATCCTCTACAGCTTTGCAGGCATCTGCTCCGGACATCAAGGGAGAAACGCGGCTGATTATCTCGGAAGGTCCTAGAGGGATTCCACAGATATTGGTCAGGGAGGAGGTTCTGGCTACTCTTGCTCAATCTTGCCAAGGGTCTGAATATCCAGTATTTGTTAGGCTGATGTCCCTTCTAGGAAAAGACAAAAGACGAAGCATGTTTAGGTCTGTTCTAAGGATCTTCAAAGGGAATGCAAGAGTTTACTCAGGACTTGTTTTCTTCCTTGATTCCCTTGAAGCCTCCTCAAGGGGTTTTGGTGCCTGCTCCTCCTTGGATCTGTACCCGTTCTAAATGGCCTAAGGAACCATATTCCTCTGATGAGGATTCAGAGTCTGGTGAGGGGACCTTGTCCTATTCTTCACAGATGACTTCACCTTTGTCTTATGGTTCTGAAGAGGAGTGTATTAGTCCTGAGTCTCCTTTTGAGGAATTGTGCTTTGGGGACACAATTGCTTGGGTGATGGAATACTTTAAGTGGGAATTTTCACAGAAGATATGAGTTGCTTCAGGTGGATACTCCTAAACCATCTGCAGTTCTTCCTGAGTTGCCTACCTTGTTAAACTCTTTCATTGCTGCTTCCAAGTCTCCTGATTCTCAGCCACCTACTCCTAAGAAACCTGATAGGTTCTGTAAGGTCCCTGAGGATTGCCAATTTTTATTTAAGTATCCTTCTGCTGATTCTGCTGTGGTGTCATTGTCTCTTCTGACAAACCTTCCAAGCTCTTGCTCTCTTTCAAACTTTTGCCTCCTGATAAGGATAGTAGGGCAATGGATAGGATTGGTAAGAAAGTTTACACTGCTTCTTCTTTGGCTTTTATGGCTGTTAATTCCCAGACCCACATGACCAGGTATGCTCTTGACTTGATTGCTCAAGCTTGTCAGGTTATTTCTGACTTTCCTGATTCTGAAGGCAAATTTTCTGCTTATCGATTTTAGTAAGTGTAGCTGTAACGCTGCTGATGCTTTTTCCAGGGCTGCGGCCTTTGGGTCTGTCATATGGCATTATTGTTGTCTTTGTCATCATTCTTTGCCCAAGTACTTTAAGGCCAAGTTGTTGGATGCTCCTTAGATAATAAACATCTTTTTGGGACTGCTGCTGATGATCTGTTTAAGTCTTTTCAAGGCAGAGCCTTGTAGGACCTTAAATGTATTTTTGTCTCTCCAATCACTAACTTTCAGAGGAATTATCCTTCTAGATCTGCTTTTGTCTGCAGGCAACCCTGCCAGGCCACCAAGGACAGGAAGGGTGGTAGGCAAGCCTCCTCTGCTAAGGCTTTTTAGACATCTGTGGCCCAGAAGCCTCTTTTATCTGATAATCCTGTTCCTCTTTGACAACCCCCACCCTTTCTTTTTGGTCAGGTTCCTTTATCCCTTCAGCTTTCTCTTTTTTTTCTAAATTGGCTTCTCATCACTTCAGACTCTTGGGTTCTTTCTGTCATTCATCAGGGTTACTTCATGGTATGGAAGTCTCTCCCTCCTTTTTTCAGGTATACCTAAACCTCCTCTAGAGCAACTTCTTCATTTTCCGGAGGTCCTACAGTCTCTGGTGAACCAAGGAACCATTCAGCCTGTTCCCCCTTCCCAAGTGGGAAAGAATATTTATTCCAGGGTGCTCCTGGTTCCTTGAAAGGATGGGACTTGGAGACCTGTTCTGGATCTCTCCCTGCTTAACATGTTTCTCTAGGTCTCCTCTTTTTAGATGCTTACTCTATAAACTCTGTTTCCTCTTCTACTACTACAGGTGTCTTTGGATCTGAATAATACTTTCATATCCTCATTCACTCTCTTTTCAGGAAGTTTTTATGTTTCTGTTTCTTCCTTTCATTTTTCATTTCTCTGCTTTGCCCTTTGGCCTCTCAACTGCCACAGTGGTATTCACAAAATGCCTGTCTCCTGTGATTGCTTTCTGCAGGCTCCAAGGCATTCAGATTTCCCTTATCTGGATGACCTGTTGCTTAAGGCACCTTCTCCCAGTTGCCTTCCATTTATTTTGGGTTTAATTTGAAAGGAAAGTCATTGCTCACAAAACCTAAAGGTCTTTTTTTTAGAGTAGTAGCTAGTTTTATGGCTTTTTTCTCCAGAGCTTCTGTTTATGATGTATGTATTGTTGCTACTTGGGCAAGTACTTAATAATTTGTGTCCCATTACAAATTAGATATACATTCAAGGTCTGGGGCCTCCTTTGGTTCTACTGCTCTGGAATATTCTTTCCTAGGTTCTCCCTGGGATGATACATGGCTAAAGAACATCTGATATGAAAACCATGTACTTGTCATAACAATAGATCTGTGTTGTCTGATTCTGTCCAGTTCAACCATCCCTCCCTCCTTCCTATCTCTCTCCTTTGGCTGTTTGGGCCAAGACAGCAGGTGGCTGAGCTGTCTGGTGTTTTCCCAATTCCATCTTGGGGCCCTATTCAAGATCTTAGAATGTTTGTTTCCTTTATGTTTCATGTTTGTGGGAGGGGCAAACTCGATCTGAGGTAGATGGAAGGGAGGTAGACATTATGGGTAGAGGAGATGGAGCTCCACAGTTTAAGTCTTTTGGAATGATCGGCCTTGGATCTGAGTTGGATTTATTAACCCACAAACTGAGTGGAATGGAAACACACAACACAGATCTATCTTTATCGTAAGTACATACCTTTAATTTCAGAATTGTCTATTAATATCTCCACCAGCTGTCTCTGTTTGCCACAACCTTAGATATTCTCCAGTGTACCATGAAGTAAGTTCCAGATTTGTTGTGCAATGATCACCCTTCTGATCCATTTATTTCTTCATTCTCATTCTGGGGGGGGGGTCTTCTGAATTACCATACTGTTGCTAGGAGAGCTTACACTCCATCTGCTGCCCATATGTTCTATTTCATATCCACTGGACAGCAAAACAGGTGTTTCTGGCTGACACCAGGGTGGAAAAGGGGGTGACTAAAACATGGGCTAGTTGCTCACATCTCAAAACAGAGAGAAAGAGAAGCAATTTTATTTGCTACCTAAATTGTCTCAGCCAGCATTGCGTATACATGAGTGAGAGATGGATGTTAGAAACCATTTCATGCATTCACATCAAGAAGATTGGCAATGTTAATTTAAGTGCCTTTGTACTGAGTATTGGCTGTACTGGCAGGAGAAAAAGTATGGGAAATCCCACAGTCTTTGAGTAAGAGAATTGCACACTTCTTGACAACCTACCTTATTTTCTTTCCTGCAGTTACATTTCTATGATTTTTGTGTGCTGCGTTTCAACTATATTAGCATGTGTGGGGAGTGCTTTTGTACTTTGTACATACTTACCCTTCGACCATATCTTCCATCAGCTTTTACCAGACTTCAGACTGTGTTCTTCTGTCAGGACATGGATTCCAGTTCAGATGTTCCTTCTCCTGTAGTACCTACAAAAATCATCTAAAGAGCCCTTGCCTTCTCTGCAGACTCTCTATGTGCTTCAGCCATTAGTGGACGATTCTGCGGTGGTCACTACTGGTTCCTCAGACCACTCACTGATTTCCTTGAGACCCTTGGTGTTGCTCCTACTGCCACTATAGGCTATGAGGGTTAGCTATGTCCTCTTTGGTTATTGCATTGTCCACAATGTCCATTACAGGCATGAGAGAACCATTTTCTTTGGGGTTGGGAGTTTCTCTGGGACTTTTGTCTTGGGGTTGCCAGGATAAGAGATCTATTCCATGGTCTGAAGAGCATTCTCTTAGTTGCCTGACTTGATGCACAACCAGTTTGTTTGGATTCCACCAGGGAGGTTTGTTTTTTGAGCTAGTTCTGAAGTTATTTCTGGTAGGAACAGCTGTCTCTATGCAGTTATTGACATGATTATAGAGGGTTTTTGTGAACAATACTACATAAGCAGCTGTGTACACAGTGTTTGGAGGGGCCGAAAATTTTGACAGGTTATCACTTAATAGTAGGAAGTTTGCTGTAGAATAGTTCCTAAATGTTACAGGGTTAGCCAGGGTCACAGAAATTATTTTTTATTATGAAAGAGATTGTAGTCTAACCTTACCAGAGAGGACACAAAACTGGGGAGGGGACGTATAGAATTCTTCCATATTTATAAATACAAGGTCAAATATGTTTGCATCCCTAGTAGGAGTATGGACTATTTGGTCTAAGTTATTTATGTTTACAAAGTTTGGGGTTGTGCAAGTATTCCAATTTATAGTGGAGTAGGGAAAATCACCAATGGATATGGTTGAATTGAGTTTAATGATGAGGGTCTCCAGTAAGTCCAAGTATAAGTTATGGGTTACATAGGTGATATAGAGGGTGACCTGTAGCTTGCAAGGATATGATATTGGATTTTATCTATAAAAATCTGGACATGTTGTAGCTCAAGCACATCATCCTGTTCATCTGTTCTTGAGGTGAGTTTGTTGTTGATACAGATTGAAAGACCTCCACCTTTGGTCCATGCAGTAGCTGGCCTGAATGCGTGGAAGGCATAGCCCTGCACTGCCTAGGTGCTTTCTGTGGCTTTAAACTATGTCTCATTGACTGCACATATGTCCACATTTTCCAGGATGAGGAGAGTCTTGAGGGAGTGGAGATGTCCTTCTATTCTCATGTTGCAGTATTCATTATAGTAGGGAGGTTGCTGCCTGCAGTGCTGACATCTGGCCAGTATACCAAAGTCTTTGGTTTAGGAGGGTACGTGTGATGTCCTCTGTCAGAGCCATAAACTGATGTAGGGTATAAAAGTGACATCTGCACATACCCTGTTCAGAATTGTTTTGCCGCACTGAACGTCTGACTCCAGTTCGGGAAGCAGATCGCTAGTTCTCAGACGACTACTACAATCAGCCGCTACAGATAAGTACCCTGTTGGGTTTTCCTTGTCTTTTGTTATTTACTAAGATGTACATGTCCACTAGAAAGGGGAATTGTGCTTGTGGGAGACAAATTCCTCACAAGGACACACATGAAAAGTGCGTATTCTGTTTAGGCGAGGCCCACGACCATAAGTCCTGTCCCATTTGCAAATCCTTTGTACCAAAAACTCTTCGCAGCCATCTGGCCGAGTTAAAACTTTACTTAGAAAATCAAAGGCTCTGGCATCTCACACTCAGTATGGAGGGTGGAGTAGGCATGTCCGATGAGCTGCAGTGGAAGAAGGCTAGGAAAATCAGGCCAGATTCCCATGCTGCGCCGCAGGGGTTCGGAGAGATTCTTCAGGCTGATGAAAGCCCAGGATCTTTTCAGACCTCCGTTTCCCAACCAGGCCCGGTTACCTCAAAGGAAGCTAGGATGGCAGAAACCTTGAGTATGTCTGCTGAGGTTAATCAGCCATCAGATCCTGATGGAGGAGCGGAACCATGGCTCATACAGTCGGAAGGCCCTACTCTTACACTACCATCCGCCCAGACGTCAGCTCCCACTCTTGCTCAGCCATCTGCCCCTATGAAGAGAAAACAAAAACTAAAACATCCTGAGCCTCAACCTGTTCCTGAATGGGAAGTTTTCTCTCAGAGTCTTTTTAAGACATTCAAGGCCTTACAGACACAGCAACCACCAGCTACTATTCCTTCAGGTCCTGCTTTAGAGGTATCAGAGGAAGACTGCTCCTCTTCTGAAGAATCACTAACCTATGGATCACAAATAGACTCTCCCAAGGATTTCATTACCCCAGAGGAAGAGGATCCTATCACCCCTGAGTCTCCTGGTGAAGAAGTCACCTTTGGAGACACCATTTCCCTTATGAGGGAACATTTTAAGTGGCAGGCCTCAGCGGTCTCTGATACCAAGAAAAGATACTTTGACCTGCTGCAGATAAAACAACCATCCCCCTCTGCTGTGCCCTCTTTGCTGCCTGCATTTCAAGATGTCTTCTTGGCCACTTCACAGGCCCCAGACTCTCAACCCCCAGCTTCTAAACGTCCTGACCATTTTTACAAGGTCCGTCTGGACACACAATTCCTTTTTAAAAATCCACCTGCAGACCCAGCAGTTATTGCAGTCTCTGCTAAGACATCCAGGCAATTACCATCTGCTGCTGTCTATCCTACTGATAAAGACAGCAAGTTCATGGCCAGACTAGGGAAGAAAGTGTATACCTCCTCTACTCTGGCTATAAGAGCTCACAGCTACGAAACACACATGGCTAGGTATGTCCTGGACACCATTTGTAAGGCTTCTACCCTCCTCTCTGAAGTTACTGATTCAACTATAAAAAACGACTTAACACCATTCTTTCCACAGCATCCCAAGTCACTAGGCACTCCATCAAGTGCAGTTATGATGCTGTGGAAGCCTCTTCTAAGTCTGCTGCATCAGGTTCAGTGCTGAGGCAATATTCCCGGGTGAGACTTCAGCCACTCTCGATGGAAGTCCAAGCTAAACTGCTTGATGCCCCACGGGACAATAATGCCCTATTTGGACAGGCATCAGCAGAACTTTGTAAATCTGTCTAAGAAAAGGGAAAAGAACTTCAGAACCTTAACCATCTGCTGGTGTCTCCCATCCCCAGATATCACAGAAACTACCCACAGGGAGCTTCTTTTGTCAGGAGGCAGTCTTCCCACCCAGCTCCTCAGTCAAAGGGATGTAGGCAGCCTAGGAAAAGCTCTACTCCCAGGTTTCCTCCCACCCATCCCTTCTACCACCCCCTTTCGGAGACAGTCTGACCAAACCAGGCCACCTCCACTGTGACTCACAACTACTAAGCCCAAACACCCCCCTATCCCTTCGGATCACCCTCTCCCTACTGTCCTGGTGGAAAAATCACATCAGAAAACTGGGTCCTATCAATCATTCAGAGGGGATACTTTATGACTTGGTGGATGCTACCACACTTCCAGGGTATTCCTCAACCTCCAGCAAACAAAGTTCATCTTTTTCCACCCATCATCCAACAACTGCTAGCTCAGAGCACCATAGAGCACCTACCTTCCCCCCAAAGAAACTAAGGTTTTTACTCCAGAATATTTCTGGTATCAAGGAAAGATGCCCCATGGAGGCCAGTTCTGGATTTATCTTTCCTAAATCTCTTTCTCAAGGTACCCAGTTTCAAAATGATCTCCTTACTCTTGCTCCTGCCACTCATACCTACACAGGCTTTCATGGTAGCTCTGGATTTGAAGGATGCTTACCTCCACATTCCTATACACCCAGATTACAGGAACTTGCTACACTTTGCAGTAGTTTCCTGGCATTTTCAATTCTCTACATTGCCCTTTGGACTCTGTACTGCTCCTCGAGTGTTTACAAAATGTATAGCACCCTTCATTGCTCACTGCAGAACACAGGATATACAAATATACCCATAGCTAGATGACCTACTAATTCTTCATCAGGACCGCCAAGTTATTCTACACCACCTACAATAGGTGAGCTCCACCCTAACTCACTTAGGGTTTACTATAAAAGTCCCACCTGAACCCCACCCAAGACCTGGTTTTCTTGGGATGCAGAATCAGAACAGACAAAATGAAGGCCTTCATTCCAGACCAAAGGATCCTGGGCCTTTCTCTATACTTCAGCAAACTTATCACCCTCACCTCCTTGCCAGCATGAGAGTTCCTAAGGATGTTGGGCCACATTGCTTCCCTAATACCCATGTTGTCCATCCAGTGGATCCTGAAGAACTTATGGAGCCAACACTCCCATCCTCGGGACTCCCCCCTCCCCCTACTTCTGTGTATGAAGAAGGAACTCCAGTGGTGGATCTCTGCCATCCACCTCAACCAGGGAACCCCCTTGCAGGTCCCGGCCCCCCTACAACAAATCTCCACAGATGCAGCAGACATGGGTTGGGGTGCAGTGCTACTACACAACCATAAGCAACTCACCATGTAATGAAAATGGTCCAGTCAAAGACAAAAGGACTATATCAACATCAAGGAAATGAGGGCACTCCTTCTAGCCCTACAAACATTCAAATCAGCTCTACGCCGAGGAACCCTGAAAGTTATCACCAACAGTATGACTGTCCTGCGGTACATAAACAAATGGGGGGGCAAGAACCTAACCTCTTTGCAGCCTAGCCACCCAGATCTGGACCCTGACATCATCACTCCAGATTAATCTGGTAGCAGTGTAAATTCCCTCTGCAGAAAATGTTATGGCAGACTCACTCAGCAGAACTTCAGCTCCCTCTCACGAATGGATGATTCACAGAGAGGTATTCTTAGATCTTATCCACAGGTGGGATATTCCACAAGTAGACCTTTTTGCCTCCTTCAAAAACAGACAGATGCCCAGGTTTTGCACAAGAGATCCACATCTGCAAGCCTGGAAAGTGGACGCTTTCTCCTTTCCTTGAGAGGGAATCTATCTCTGTGCCTTCCCACCCTTCACACTGATTCAGAAAGTCCTCCTGAAATCCAGAGGGACAAACCCAAAATCCTGTTGGTGACCCCCTTTTGGACAAGACATCACTGGTTCCCCTTCTCTATCTATTAGCCAAGGGCAGTCATCACAGGTTACCCCACCAAATAGACTTGCTCACACAGAACAGGGGATCCCTGTTACACCCTCAGGTGAACAATCTAAAACTGACCTTATGGGTGATAGGCTTCTAATCCCCTTTAGACACCTATACTCAGAGGACGTACTCAGTGTTTTACAGGAGGCCAGAAAACCCTAGTACCAGGAGAAATTGTATATCTAAATGGAAGAGATTCTCCAGGTGGTGTCAGAGGAAAAACCAGGATACTATAATTATTCCTGTACCCTTGGTCCTTTCCTATTTGTGTGAGCTCCTTCACTCAGGACTAACTTATTCTTCAGTTAAAGTCCATTTATCTGCCATCTCTGCTTGTCTGCCCATGTTGCCGCCTCTGGCCTCTAGATTGGAGGTCAAGCTTTTCCTGAAAGAGGTACTTCATATTAGACCCCCCGAAAGCCTATACCCCCCTTGGGACTTGAATTTTGTCCTAGCAAACTTACATTGCTACCTTTTGAACCAGCACATTCAGTATCCCTAAAAATGTGCACCCTGAAAACAGTTCTGCTAGTGGCCCTTACTTCCACCAGGAGGGTATCAGAGATGCAAGCCCTTATGGCTACCCTTCCTTACCTTATTTTCCACAAAGACAGAGTTGCCCTGAGGACTAACCCCTCCTTCATGCCTAAGGTGGTTAATGAACTCTTATTAAACCAAACCATTAACCTACCTGCTTTTTATGCTTACCCTAAAATTCCCACAGGTAGGACTCTATATTCCCTAGATGTCCACAGGCAACTGATGTACTACTTAGACAAAACCAAACTTATTAGAAAGTCTGACCAGTTATTCATCTCTTTCCACCCTAGGGTTCTAGGGAAGGCAGTCTCCAAACAGACCGTTTTTGTGTGGATGTCCAAGTCCATTGGCATATGCTATTCCTATCATGGGAAAACTTCCACGGACATGTCAAGTCACACTCAACTAGGGCAGCTGCTTCCTCAGCTACCTTTTTCAAAGGGATTGATTGCACCTCAATTTTAGAAGCTGCTACTTGGGCTTCAGTGCATACCTTTACCAAACATTACAAACTAGACCTAGCCTCCCGTGCTAGATCTAGCTTTGCCAGATCTATTCTTCAGGGTCTCATTGACCAGGGATCCCAATCCTCCAACCAGGCTCATACATAAAAGCTTTGATACTCTCCCTGCTGTAATGAATGCTGCAACATGAGTATAGAAGGACGTGGAATAGTTGTGTAAAAAATTACCATAACCTTAGATTTCCTTCTCTTCCACGTTGCAATATTCATAGGTTCACAGGTTCAGTCCCTCCCTCCTACCCCCTCTACTTTAGCTGCCTAATATACCTTTACTTACCTGTGGAGACATATTCACCTACTCCCTTAACTTCTCTACTACACACAGACTATCAAGTACCATATGATATGGTCTACATGTCAGTCTCAGGGGTCTCCCAATTCTGACCCTCTTTAAACCTCCAGGAGTACTGCTGTGTGCGGCAGACCATTCTGAAGAGGGTATGTGCAGACGTCACTTTTATACCCTGTGTTGGTTTATGGCTCTGACAGAGGACCTCACACGTACC